>NW_003852400.1:659412-681239 GCF_000181295.1 Otolemur garnettii
TTGTTGTAGTTGGCACTTCTGTACCAAATTATATATATGTCGGAATTGTGCTCCTTTTTGCTGTAGACAAAAAGTTTTTCATGTGTGGTGATGCAAATGTGGACTTTCAGGATGCTAATGTTGTAGTGAGCCAGAAGTTAATGAACAGGAAACTGAACAAGAATGGGGCAGACAGTGTGGCACCAGAGATGGCTGCAGGGCAGGAAGTGTGAACCAAGCACGTCCAAAGAGGGGAGTGATGTGGAAGACCAGGAGGGTGAGCTGGGCAAGGGGCTTCTCCCAGACTGGTTGAGGACAGACTCGACTGCGTGTCAAAGGCAAGTCCCCTCCTCACACCAAGCAAATGCAGCTTATGATGAGTACCAATCTACGGTCTGTCACTCAGAGGCTGGGGAACGTTCCTTTACCCCAGGCTTTGCGTGCATCTGTTTTGCCTTGTTTCTTCTTGGTTCAAATGCATTAGTTCTGTCGCCCAGATAGAGTAGTACAGTTTCCTTCAAGGCAGGTTCAACATCTTCCACTTCCTATGCCTTTCATATGCCAAGGGGGTGCCACAGAGCAGACATATGTGTGTAAACCAAAATTCAGTAGGAAAATGAGGTCCACTTTAGATATTTCAAATACGAGAATGTATTGGAAAGGCTGGAACTGAAACAGGGAGAAGGACGGGTGTTGGCAGAACATAGTGGAGAAGAGGTGATACCAAGATCAGAAGCAGTTTACACCCTGGGCTGGAATGCATGAGCTTACCCCAGTGGTTCCATGTGGGTTGAAGAGATATGCATTTTATTCTGGATTCACACGTCTGAACCAGGGTTGAAAGCAATAAAAAAGTGCCGGCCCTTCCTTGGGGGCTACAGTTCAGAATCACAGCAACCCTGTTGCTCCTATAGCAGCTGCCATTTGAAGAGTCAGAGCCAAGAGTATCCTGTCTTTATCAAGCTTTCTTATTACCCACCAGTACCTCCAATTAGCAGAACCCAATGAAAAGACAACTGGTAAAGCATGATGGGAGATCTAGTACAAACTTCTGGCCCCAGTAGTACAATGTATACATGGACAGGTGTGGGAAGGAAGACAACAGGTGAGTAACTGGCACACAGATTACATTGGAAACAGGGCTGGTCTAAAATTAATCTGAAATCAAGCCCATTTCCAGCACACAGTAATAATGTCATCTGGTATGAGTTATTTAACCTCGCCACACCTCAAACTTCTTGCTTGGAAAATGAGAATAATAATGATACTACTTCACAGTTTCTAGGAGAACTAAATGATATAATACTTACAGATATATTTAGAAACTGATACAGGACAGATGGCACCCTGGCTGAGATGGAAGACCTTCTGCCTCTGCCCAGGTGGTATTGGTGCGGTGCACGCCCACCCACCCCCAGGCTCTAGTAGCCAGAGGGGCCAGACAACTGCTGGGAAGATACTGGGGCCATGGTATCTCCTTCCCCTTGCACTTCTGATGGAAGGGGAAACCCCCATTTCCTATGCCTAGGTCAATTTCATGTAAGTTTCCTAAGTCTCAATTCCATGAATGCACTGTGTCCATTCATTAATACATTCATTCACCTTGCCCCAGCGGAAGGCACTGTATTCATTCATTAATGCACTCATTCACCTTGCCCTCCCCCCAAAGGACTGTATCCATTCATTTCCTGGCCTCATATAACTACAAGGAACCCAGGTGACTATATATATCCCTGGACAAAGAGCCCAGAGAGCAAGTTTTTCTCCCCGACTTGGATTTTCTCTCTGACAGGAACTTTGGTATTTTTGTATTCCTTTCTGTAAATAGATCCTGTGTTACCACTGATCTGTGGTCCGTGGATTCATTCTTTGAATCACCGAGACCAAGAACCTACTGAAGACAAAATTCTGGTATCAAAAAGATAAACATTTCTGTGAATATTAGTTACTTTACACGGGCCTATTGGCAGTTACCGAATTCACTACTTATGAGATAATCATAAAGGCTTTTTTGCAAATAAAAAGATTTCTGCCACTCTCACAATTTACTGCCTGCTCTTAGACTTCCTTTATGACACGAGGAAACATTACTAAATTAGGGGAGATGTGAGAGCAGCTTCAATTATCAATTTAGCTGATTTGAAATTTTTCTTTTTCAGCAATTCTCTTTTGATGGGTCACATCCAAAGATAAGCAGCTGAGCCCTCTTAGCAGCAGGAAGGAAGGGCAGCTAGCCTTGGGTTACACAAATGAACTTATTAAGGGGATTTATAAAGCCATCTAGTTAATCAGAAAGGAGGGAAGTGAAAAGAGCCTTTCTTAGCCAAGCCATGATTGCCTGCTGGACAATTAGAAGCACAGTTTTCATTATTCTGTTATAGTCCTCAGTTGGGGTCAGGCCTATGAGCTAGGATACAGCTGGTGGGTAGATACAGTAAGGCTGTTAATTAATCACAAGGGGGTAGAAACCAAGAACGAGGCATTTGCACAACTTGATTTTGTATGGTCCAGGTTCTACTACCTTGACCCACGTTAGATTTCTACAAATTGTCACATGTTAGATCCTCACTGACCAGTTAACAATGGAGTGACTTGTAAAAAACCATTGATTTGGGCCTTCATTGCATGAAGATTGGTTACAATTTCTTTTTTAGGTATTTGCAGTAAAATGCTAGTTTAACCAGTGAAGGAGATTTGGTGGATTTAGCTAGTCACTTATGGTTTTAACACTTCAGCTGTGTTACACTAGTTATAATAACAGCTCATTTTTTTGTAAGGCTTTCTTTGTGTCAGATACTGTTCTAAGCACTTTACACTGACTCACTCAAATCCCATAACCCTGTGAGGCAGGAATGGTGATCCCTGTTGTTACAGATGAGGAAACTGAGGCATACAGACCTTAAGCTACTTATACAGGGTGGCCATAAAGTTCATGTGCAATTTAAAATTGTTGTCTACTGGCCACCGCATATAAAGCCAGCTAATAAGTGGGGGACTGGGCTGTCAAACCAGGTCAGGCTGGATCCAGTGGTGTTCCCTTGAGCACTAGGCAGCACTGCCTCTCAAAAATCAAAACTCCTTTCTGTCTGTCTTTACTTATTTGATGATTGTTTATTCAACTCTGTATGTCCTGTTTAAAAACCAAACTAATGTGGATAAATCACTCCTGAATTACCAAGCAAGTCTCTAAGGCATCAGCGTTTCTGACATCCATGTTATTTCAGTACTGTGTATACCAAGGAGTACTACTCAATCATAAAGAATGAATTCATACCTTTTGCAACAATCTGGATGGAGCTGGAGGCCATTCTCCTAAGCCAAATATCTGTAAGAATAGAAAAACAAATACCACATGTACTCACTATTAAGTTGGAACTAATAGATCAGCACTCATGTGCACAGATAGAGTAAAACTCAACAAAAATCAGTCAAGAGGAAGAGGGGAGGAGAGGGTGAGAGAAATCATACCTAACAGGGAGAACGTACATTATCGGGGTGATGGGCATACTTAAACTTTGACTCAAGCTGTACAAAAGCAATCAATCTAACCAAAATATTTATAGCCCCATAAGATTCTGAAATTAATTAAAAAAAAACACCTCTAAATAGTTTTTCCACAAGTGAAGAAATTTATTACATAAAAGGACCAGAATAAGCATCTGGGGCCAGTAGAAACTTGGACATGTGTTTTACAGATAAGGAGACGGTCCCAAAGAGCCCCACAGCTACTTAGTAACAGTGCGAAGTCTAGACAGCTTCTGGCCCTAGATGTGTTTGTTTTTTTTCACTGAGAATCCTGGAGCCATATAGCACTTTTAAATTAGTTGCTACCATTTTAAAAATAGTTGATTTCTTATAAAAATTTATATTTCTGGCTTTAAGAAAAAACTCAGGTGGTCTGGCAACACCAGGTGTATATTCCTCTGACCGCTGCAGCCCTTCCCCCTTTAAGCAGAGCCTGAGTAGATGTCCAGTCCTCTCCTGGACAACTCTGTTCTTCAGCTTTAACTGTTTGGCCCCCTTAGGCATTTGAGTTTGAGATCACTAATTCTGAACAAAGACTTGCTGATTCCTATTACATGTGCTCTCTGCAATACCACTGTGTTTTTTCACAAAATTGTGGCCATTTAGAGTTCAGCTATTTCTAAAAAGTGTTTTAGTTTATAGTTCGACTGCAACTCCTCTTATGGAGTGGTAGAGTTGCGTCTCTTCCTCAATGCTTTCTTTTCTCTTTCTCAGAGAATCTGTGATAATCTATTAGTTTCAGTCAAGGTGAAAAGAAACATTTATCACTCTCTTTGTTTAGATGCAGTAAGCATGTATATTCATACAATAAATATATTTAAAAACTATTCAATGATACTGTCATTAGCCAGTCTTACAACTCATGCTTAATTATCAAGAAAGACACATTTGAGAAAGAACAAATTATTTTAAATTGGCTTGTCCTTTTTTATGTTGTTATGCCAGTCATTACATTGTGTTAATATCTGGTTTTCTAATTATATAGCATCAGGCTTATGACCTCTAAGTATTTGCTTGTTCTCTGGCTATTTTTAATTCAAAAATAAATTGCATAATGAAACTAATTCTATTTCCCATTGAGATAATGCATTTTTAATTACTCAGAAGGGAGATAAATTAAGTAGTATTTACCCAAAGTAAATGCAAGAGATAATAAAATATTTCCATGGCATGTTTAATTCAAAACACTCATGCCATAAAAATTAATTTGGTGTTGGATTAGGCAAATATGGTGGAAAGATTGCCCAGAAACACAGCCCTTTTCTTTTGATCTTATATATTTTAGCTTCCGACAGCTAAGCAACTAGATTCTGGATTTGCCAGTTTTCACTGTGGAACTGTTGGAAATGTGACTAATTCCAGGTGGTTTTTGTTCATGCTCCTGTACAGCTTGCTCTCTGAAAGTGCCCAGATGTTAGTGCCGTAACTCCAGCTTTGTCAATGGAAACCCTATTTGCAGTAGTTAACTATCTTTTTTACATTTGCCATGGTCCAGCAGTGCTCAGTAGCTAGTTGATGACAATCAGCAGATTGTAAAGCCTTTTCAGAACCCTGAAAGAACAGATAATGATAGTACACAATGCTGAAATGACAAAAGGAATAATGGATATTCAATGTTGATGCAATTTAGCTTCTAAAAAAACGATTACAGTTCATTTTCTTTGGTTATCTTTTTCAAGTTTTGACTTTAATTCTTTATTGTTTAAGTTCTATAAAGTGGCATTCAGAAAAACATTACCACATGAAATCTGTCAGAAATGTTTAGACAGTTGTAATCACAAAGAGTAGAAATGCTTGCTTTGTACTGTACTGTTGACCCGACTCTGGCCTACTCTGATAGTTGCAGATTCAACTTTTTAAGGATCTAAATGATTTCCTTTTTAAATGTTTGAGGGAAATGGTTTTTAGCTTTTATGTAAAATAGAAATGATGTTCAGCTGACAGAAACCTGAACAAGAATGAGTTGAGCAAAGCACAGTCGTATTTTTGCTCAGGACAGAGAAGCCTGACAGTCAGCAACTGGGGAATATGGTGCTTGGCAGATAATCGTAAGGGCACAAGATTCTTTTTGCTTTCTGCTTCTCCCTCCCTATGTTGAGTCCTCATTCTTTCCATTTGACTATTGGCAATACTCATATTTTATGCAGGAAGATTCCACAAGGATGCATGTCTCGTGACAGTATTGCTTTTCTAATGGATAAATTCATTGGACGTAGCTAATGTTGAATGTTGACCTTTGAGAAATTTGAAATTTGATGATATTAATGTATAAGTTTACCTATTATCTAACCTACCAAATTGATATTTAGTGACACCATTGGCTTGCCCCAAATATAGAGAATTAATCTGTTTTCCTGGGCCTCCTTTTAGGAAAAGTGATTCTCAAACTTGAGTGTGTACTAGAATCACCGGAAGGGTTTATTGCACTATAGATCTTTATCCCCAGCCCCAAAGTTTCTGATTTAGGGCATTAGGGTAGAACCAAAGGACCAGCCTTTCTAACATGTTCCCAGGTAAGGCTGATGCTGGGGTCTGGAGACCACAGTTTGAGAGCCCAGGGGGTTAAAAGAATTTTGTCTATTATAGGTCAAGATTTCTGCTGGTGAAGAATTCTTTGATAAGGCTCTAAATGCCACCTTATTTTCAGTGACCTACCTGTCGATGCCATTTAATTCAACAACTATTTCTTGAGTGCCTGTTGTGTGCCTGGTACTGACAACACTGCTAATCATAAGGAGAAAAACAAAGATAATTCAGACAAAACTCTGCCCTTAAAAAGCTTATAAACAGGTATTAGTCGAAGGTTATAAAATTTTAGGAGGAATCCAAGAGAGCTATTGTACAACATAGTGACTATAGTTAATAACAACATAGTGTATTCTTGAAAAATGCCAAGGGAATTTTTAGGTTTTCTCACATGTGAAGTTAATACAAATATTAGCTAGCTTGATTTAGCCATCCTACAGTGTTCATATACTTCAAAACACCATGTTGTCCATGCCACATACATACAATTAGATATGTTAATTCTTTTGTGTGTGTTCCAATAAAACTTTATTTATTAATACAAAAAGAAGCAGCTGTGCAGCAGGCTTTCAATGGTATTCAGATTCTATGTGTATATACACATAGTTGTTTTTGTTGTCATTAGAAGAAATTTCATAGCTTCCTATACCTCTTAAATAGGTTCAAAATCCAAAATGGCTACAAACAACTGGTTTAAATGATTTCCAAACTCCTCTAAACTTATACATTACAGGTTTCTATAATCTACATGCCTTCTATTTTTTTTAATGCTTCTGCTAATATATTTTTTTATTTCAAATATATATATTATCTCAGGTTAATATGAGGGTACAAACAACTAGGTTACAATGTTTGCATTTGTTAGGTAGAGTCCTTCTTGGAGTTGTGTCCCACACCCAAGAGGTGTGCCATACACCCTTACATTGTGCCCACTAAGTGGGAGCACACCAATCCCCCTCCCTCCTCCCTGTCAACTTCACATGCGAGGACATTTGCTTTTCCATTCTTGTGATACTTTACTAAGAAGAATGTGTTTCAACTCCATGTAAGTTAGTACAAAAGATGTAAAGTCTCCATCTTTTTTATGACTGAATAGGTATTCAATGGTATACATAGTTTGTTAATCCATTCTTGGGTCCTCTATTGCCACTACTAGTCAACATAGTTCTAAGAGTTCTAGCCAATGCCATCAGGCAAGAGAAGAATATAAAGGGCATCCAAATAGGAGCAGAGGAGGTCAAAATATCACTGCCAATGATATGATCTTATATTTAGAAAACCCCAGAGCTTCAATCACAAGACTCCTGAAAGTGATCAAGAAACATAGAAATGTTTCAAGGTATAAACTTAAAGTCCCCAAATCAGTAGCTTTTGTATACATTTGAGAAGCAAATCAAGGATACAATTCCCTTCACAGTAGCTTCAAAGGAAATGAAACACCTAGGAATATACCTAACAAAAGAGGTAAAAGATCTCTAGAAAGAGAATTATGAAAACCCTAAGAAAAGAAATAACAGAAGACATTAACAAACATACACTCGTGGCTGGGAAGAATCAACATTGTTAAAATGTCTATACTTCTACCCAAAGCAATCTACAGATTCAGTGCAATCCCCATTAAAATACCAACATCATACTTTGAAGAAATGGAAAAAATAGTTCTTTGTTTTGATCTGTCAATTCTTTAAAAAGCTTACAAACACAGTTCAGTCACCTAAACAACTGTACCAAAAGGGCAGAGAATCCATTTGTACTTTTTCTGTTTACATTGTTGGTGGCATATAAAAGATTTTCAATGCAATGTCAGATTTCTTTGATCATAGTATTGCAACTATTCCAATGGTTATTCAGCATTGTTATTTGAAATAAAAAATTGCATCCTGTGATTTCTCTAAGTCCCAGATAGAGAAGTCCCAGCCCAGCAAGCAACAACAGAGACCCAAGGTCTAAATCATAACCTTTTGATTTTGTACCACTTGAGTCAGTTATAAGTGTACAGTTCATGTGTTAATTATAATTTTGCCCCATCCACTTCCCACCCCTGTGCTTGATTTCCACTGAATTTTACTTCCATCTGTGTCCACAAGGGCTGACATATCAGTTTCAGAAAAATTAATAAATCATAACTTTTGACTAAATAAATGTCTCATATTTTCTCTGTAGAAGGCAAATTACACCTGCTTTAAAGATAAAAATGACAAGCAAATTGTGATGGCCCATATGGTTAGATATCAGGCATCTCTTTGTTGGGGAAAGCACTTTCCCTACTGTTACTGAAAAGATTAATGAAGAACTCCCCCTGGCTCCTGCTAATTGTTAATTTATCTTAGGAAGTATTTAAAGTGTGGAAGTAGTAGTGGGGACAGGTTCTGATATCATTTAAACTGTCTGCCAAAATGTCATTTAAACCTAAGAATGGATTTGTGTCTCCAGTAAAATATGCTGTTATATGTGCATAGGGGAATGCAATAAATACATTTCTTATTGAATCTGAACTAATTGGCATATGGACAAGCATTTACATTAGTTTACTTACAGTTCTCAAAATACTAAGTGTATGCTGATGTGCCTTCTCTATGTACCCATTGCTCAGGTTGGTGCTTTAATGTAAGAGAGTGTATTTAGTAAGGAGTTTGAATGAACAAACCTCTTTTGTGTGCTTTATAAAAAATTCCTATATAGGATTTCTTAAGATTTTGAAACTCAGGGTACTGGGACCTCAGTCTTCAAGATGTACCTAAAAATAATTAAAATATCATACCTTCAGTCTATAAACCCTGAAGTAACCTGGAAGGAGTGTGGGCCCTGGATTAACACAGACCTGGCTTTCACTTACAGTTTTTTCATTTAATACTTGAGTGTCTGTAAAATGAGAGGGGTAACGCTTATTCAGAGGATTTTGGAGGATTAAATAAGCACAGAAAATAAATACTGAGAACAATGTTTGATGTATTTAAATCATTCTATAAACACTTTCTCTTCCACCTCCAGTCTTTCTTTCCCATCTCTTCCTCCTCTTCTTCCTCCTTCTTCTTTCACTTTTATTTATGGATTCCTGTGTCCTTAAAAGAAGCATCTTGTTGAATCTCTATCATCATTTTCATCTATTGAGGATGAATTTGATTTCTGAAATGTTCATGCTGAACCAACACCATACTAGTGGGTAAGGCTTGTGAGCATTGCTGTAAATCAATGTTTTTCAATCTTTTTTATCTCATGGCACACTTGACCTATAGTTAAACTTCCACGGCACACTTAAATTATGTTGATAAAAAAAAAGAGTAAAAGAAAAATCCCTTACTTCAAAGTTCTTTCAAAAATTATTTAATTATGGCAGTGCCTGTAGCTTAGTGGGTAGGGTTCCAGACACATACACTGAGGCTGGTGGGTTCAGACTCCGCCCAGGTCAGCTAAACAACAATGACAACTGCAACAACAACAACAAAAAATAGCTGGGCATTGTGGTGAACACCTGTAGTCCCAGCTACTTGGGAGGCAGAGACAAGAGAATTGCTTAGGCTCCGAAGTTTGAGGTTGCTGTGCACTGTGACTCTACCCAGGGTGACAGCTTGAGACTCTGTCTCAAAAAGAAAAAAAAATTATTTGATTAATGATCTTTAAAAATCTTCCACTCACCTAATCTGGCACTCTGTCTTGTATGGCCTGTGGTCTAAAAATAGTTTTTGCATTTTTAAATGCTTTAAAAAATCAAAGGAAGTATAATATTTCATGATGCAAAAACTTTATGAAATTTAAATTTCTGTGGCCCCATATGTATAAAGTGTGATTGGAACACAGGCCTGAGGATTCGTTTGGTTTGGTCTGTAGCTGCTTTCACATGAGGATGACAGAGTTAAGTAATTTCAACAGAGACTTCAGAGCCTGCAAATCCTGCAGTGTTTTCTATACAACCCTTTCCGAAAATGTTTGCTGACCCCAATCTAGAGGAATAGAAGATGTGCATTTTACTGATGCTATGATAAGTCTGAAAGGAAGTTTAATGGCAGGAGCTTAGAGTGAGCAAGGCCCTT
Source organism: Otolemur garnettii (assembly GCF_000181295.1). NCBI lineage: Eukaryota > Metazoa > Chordata > Mammalia > Primates > Galagidae > Otolemur > Otolemur garnettii. The sequence goes on from NW_003852400.1 coordinate 669,474, forward strand.
CCTAAGGTGACTGTGTGCAAGAGACCTTTCAAGGAGACAGACAATTGAGCTTCTAATATAATTGTCTACACATGCAGACAAAAATCCATCCCTCTGTTCTTCTTATCATGCCATTAACTCCTTAAAAATTTAGTGAAGGATAACTATGTCCAAAGGACTTTTGTTACTAGTTTCCCAATGCGTTTAGACAATTTTGTCTACGAAGCAATCAAGACAGCGGGCCGGGAGCGACCATACAGTTAGTTTTCAATGAAACAATCTCTATGAACAATGGGGCCTGCATTTCAGATGAGATCTAAATCCCACCCCCTCCCCTAGGTAGTCTGTTATCCTTGGGAAATCCATTGTCTCCTTTGAGCAAGCTGGGAATTCTATTGTTTCTCTTTAGGAGAAAGACTGACCAGATCAAATATCCATTTTTGAGCCCATTGTAAAGCTTTTTATTTAGAAACAGATTGAAATTGATCACATAGTCCTAGATAGTACTTCCAGATGGAGCCAGCACTGGTATTTGTGAATAAATGCATATTGTTCTTCAACTAAATACAAATAGCTATTCCTATGAAGATTAGTAGTATAGTATTTTTCTCTAAAGGAATGGAACTGGGTAAATAGGATAGGGTAGAAGGTCTTTTTCTGTTGGTTTTTTATTTTCCCCTGTACGTATGTGAAAGACAGTGCACTGGTGTCCAGTGACTGAGACTGAGGGAAAGGCAGAAATAAAGCCATTATGTGTACAGATGGTCAAGCTAGACAAGCCCGGGGACTTAATAGGTTGAAGAACAGTCCATAAGTTGCACTGGTGCTCCTGACTTTTTCTGACAGCATCTCATTCCTCTCCTCTCTCAAAGCCCTCCCCCCAAATCCCCCACCCCCATCTGTTGTTCACATAGTTGCTCCAGTCATTCAGTGAGTAGATGAATGAGCTGCGCAGCTCCAATCAGTCAGTCATTCATTGGGGGAGTGCTAATTATGTGCCAGGGGCCGTGCTAAGTGTGGGAGACACAAAGCTGAACAAGAAGTGTGTCCTCCCCTCCCCAGTGAGGCCCTCGCAGGCTCCCAGTGGCGACAGACTTGTAAACAAGTGTAGTGAAGTAAGGGTGGGTTTCTGATAGATGCACATCTGTGCTGATAAAAATCGCCTCCTGGGGACAGACAGGTAAACTATGCAGTTCAGTATCAGCCATGAGTTGGGCACAGAGGAAGAACATCTGACGCAGAGCAGGGAGTCTCGGAGACTTCCAGGGGGAGGATTGAGACTTGAAAAATGAGAAGGGAAGGGGTGCGAGGCAGGCAGAGGAAACAATATTTAGAAAGGCATAAAAACCTGAAAAAGTGAATGGCACACTCTAACCTGCAGGTGGGTTGGGATGGGGGGAGCTGAAGGTGCAGATGGGAGGGAATCACATTAGCAGTAAGCAAGTGTCAAATCATAAGAGATGAGACCTTGTATGCTAAGTAGAAATTCTGGCAGTAACCTGAGAACCCCGGAGGCCTGACAGGGAAGTCACATGATCAAGATTTTTGTAATGATGCTTTGGAAGCCATGTGAAGAATGGACTAGAAAGTCCTGATGCTGGAGGAAGGAAGCCTCCTTGGAGCTGTTAGGGTATGCAGCTGTGGCCTGTACCATCTAGAAAAGGTGACTGGAGAGAGAGAGTAAGGAGACTCAGCTGAACTAGATGAGTTCTTAGGGTGGGGGAGGGGGGAGGAGAGAGGCGCATGGACAACATACAAATTGCAGCTCAGCGTCCAAGCCCCTGCCCGTGAGTAGTTCAAGCTCTGGATGTTTGTAGTATGAGAAATAAAGACAGATCTGGGGTAAGAGACTTTTTTAAAATGTGATAGGATTTTGGAAATGAGAGACACATATAGGATAAATGGAGGAAAAGAGCTCTGAAAAGGGCATCAGAGAGCTAGAAAGTGAAGGAGATTGTGGAAGTGGAGGGAGGAGAACACAGAAAGGGGGGCAGTGAGTGGTGACAGTGCTGCGACTCTAGGAAGGCCCCAAGGCCACTTAGATGATGTCATTCTGAGTTCCTGTGTCTCACACTTAGAGGTGCAGGATCCTCCAGGGAATGATGTAGCCCCCTTTCCCAATCCTTTTACTTTTTTGTGTACCCCGTTGAACTGTTCTGTTTCCTGTGTGTGTCCCTCATTCACATCTCCTTTTCCTTTACTGGAAGGAGTGCTTCAAAGTCCATGTCAAAAGCCATCACCTTTACTTTCGACTAATCTGCCATTAATCTCTCCCTTCCCTTGACCATCAGCACTTCTTTTGTACATCCCTGTGCCACGTGTCACTTTCTACCTAATATAATCACTCATGTAATCATACTTTTTCTGCTCAGTTACAAAGCACACAAATCATATTTGCAGAATACTTTGGGATTCAATCATTAGGTCATACTATAGATATTTCATTGTCCTTCACAGCTAATTTAAAGATTTTAAACCAACTCTCCATCAAAATATAGCTCTGATCAGAAAATGAATGACTTGTGATATGAATTCAGTAAAGCTGACTTTCTCAGAACATTCTTACATTGTTTTTTTATTTTCATTGACAATGTTAAATTTGATGGCGAAAGGCAGGAAGCCTACTTACCACACATAGAGCGTAGAGAACAGAGAAGCATTTTAAACACTGATTTTTAAACTTGGCTGCGCATTCTAGAATCACTTGGAGAGCTTTGGCAACACTGACGCCTAAATCCCACCCCCAGGGTTTCTGATTTAATTGATAAGGTTTCTTTCTAGCTTAGGCTAGGGAAGGCTTTAAATCTCCCCAGGTGGTTTGAATGTGCAAGTTTGGCAACACTGTTTTTCAAGCTCATTTGCATTTGAAAATCACATTTTTCATTAGTGATGACTTATGGTTTCTACTCTGAAATTTGTGTGTAGTTATAAAGAAGAAAATTTTGTTTTTAACTGTAGTAGTATTGCTCCCCGGCCCCCCATGTTACTCCCTCAACCCATGAGAGAACAGTCCTCAAAGGATGAATGACAGAGTTCTTATCTCTGCCAGGAGAAAAATACCCATTTTGTTTATAAATGTGTTGTTTTGGCCAGTTGCCAACAAACAGAAAGTTTTCATGTCTAGCTTTATAGGAAATACTTTTGATTTTATACTGACATTTTGAGGCACAATAAGCATTGTTAAAAGTACTGAGGCCCTATATTAACTTTCTTTTTATGAAATTCAAGGTACACAGAAATTTCTTTTAAAAATAGACTGATGAATGGTACTGCCCAAGTGTTAAACATGTCTAGTAATTATGTGTCTGGAAAAAAAAGTATAAAAGATTGATTTCTTTAAAGGAAAACGAAGGAGGAGAGAGAAACATTGAAGTATTTGTGGCTTCACCCCAGACATTAGGAAAGCACCCCAATTTGGGTTTCAGAGCAGAAATGCTAGGAGTGGGTTCCTGCTTGCTTTCTCTTTTAAAAATCTCAATTTTGGTCATTTCATTTAAAATGATGTAGTAATATCTTTGTTTTTTATAATGAACTTTTTTCACTACCAAGTTTGTGCATTCCTTATAAAGGGCTAGGTATGTCTAAAAGTACTAAATAAATCATCATACATAACAGCTTTATTTCCTTTCTTTTTTCTTTCTTTCTTTTTTTTTTTTTTGAGACAAGAGCTAGCTCTGTCATCATAGCTCATTGCAAACTCCAACTCACAGGCTGAAGGGATCCTCTTGCCTCAGCCTTCCCAGTAGCTGGCTCACAGACATAGGCCACCACACCCTGCTAAGTTTTCAATTTTTTGCAGAGATAGAGGTGTGGCTCTGTTGGTCTTGAACTCCTGGACTGAAGTGATCCTTCCACTTCAGCCTCCGAAAGGGAGGCATTTTCACATTTATGTTATGTTAGACAAGACTTGCAGGACACAATGACATAGCAACTTTAATTTTTCATACAGTTGCCCTTATACTTCCGTTCTATGGAAGAAATCTCAGACCCTTAATCTATCCACTCCACTCGTGTTTAATCAAAAGTCTTCCAGACCCTTGAGTTCCTGAAACACACCCAGTTCACTTATTATTATTATCTCCAGTTTAGTTTACTCATCAAAACTGCCAACTTTATTTAAAACCAAGGCTTTGCCCCTTTCCCAGCTCAAGCCTGCTAGCAGAGGCAGAGCAGCCCCAGGCATGGCAGCCCTATCATGCTGATGTGCCTGAGTCCTCTGGAGACCCACCGCCTCCCCACTGCCACTGGGGCTCTGTAACCTGCACTCTTTGCTGGGCCTGATTATAAGCCCTCCCTCTGCCCCAGGCAGCCAGCTGGACACCTCTCCCATCCTTTCAAATCCTTGCCAAGATCCAATTCAAACACTTCCTACCCCATGAAATCTTTTTTGATTCATAATCCCAAGGTACGTTTTTTCTCTGACCCCTCATAGCATGTCCTCCCATTTTCCCCTTTACTCCTTAGTTTTCAGCAATTTATGGTCCTGCCTCCTGTCTCATCTCCCCTTCCATGCTCAGAGCTCCTTGAGAGCTCTCATCATCCTTTTTTTTTATTGCTCACAATGTTGAGCTTAAAAAATAAAATATTAAAATAAAAATAAGGGTGTTTATAAAATGTGTAGCTAATATTATATGGAAACAAGTATATAATTGAAGACATGAGGAAATTGCTCAAGTATTTCATCAGGTTAAGAGGAAAAAGTAGATTTATGTTTTTATGATTTTTATATATTTAAAAATGGAAAGCAATACTGTCATTCAAAGCAATTTACCTAAAATAATTGAAGTTGTTTCATAAAGTGATTACTGTATTTATTGTGTCATACCAAAAAGCAGACAGCAAATTATTTCCTTTATCAAGAAATCTATATCTAAAAACTATAGTACTGGTTTTTCATTGTTGTATTTTTAAGTATATTTAATGCCTTCATTTTAAGAGCTGTTAGCATAATAGGCCATTGTCTCCCAGTTTACCTTCATGAAGAAGATAATTCATTATTTTTTTGACCTAGTATTAGTGAGCATTCAGACACATACCAAACCCAGCTTATGAAATATTCAAGGAATCATATTAAGGTGGGCGTTCGCATCTTCTTTATAATAGCTGCTAGCTGATTCACCAGATCCTTTATTTCATTATGTAAAATACAATGACATTGTTATTCCCCCTCAATCCCGTTAAAAATGGACAAGGGTTATGCTATTTCCAGGAGCACCAAAGAAACTAAATGCGGGAGTTTTAGGTTAACCTCATTATGATTTTTGAGACAGTTCAATGAATAAAGTTAAGTGGAGGTATAGTTAGAGTTGTGTCCATTCATTGACATTCAGTGGGAGGTCTCTATTCCAACGCCTAACATTCTGTGATTCCAGAAATTCTTTTTAAAGGTAGTTGCTGGGTGGCCAGTTAAATCATTGGTTGGAGTGTGGTGCTAATGCAGGTAGATGTAGCACAGCTGAATGGGATGGGCTAACAGATTGCTGGACATGCTTAGGGTAAGGTGACCAGGTTTTAACATTGGTAAAACGGGACACCATTGACGGGGGTGGGAGGGATTCTTAATTAAAAATTTGGTCTATATGGAGCAACAAAAATTTTCATAGAATGCAAAAATAGTATTGTAATATATATATTTTTAATTTCAGCATAAGTACAATTTACAAATATAATGCATTAAAAAAAATTATGTATAGGGCGGAGCCTGTGGCTCAAAGGAGTAGGGGCAGGTCCACCTGGGCGACCTTGCCCAGGAGGGGACTAGGAAGTTTACATTAGCCTTTTCATTTCCAAATGAAGTTACGTTAACCTCTTCATTCCTAAATGGAGTTACATTAACCTTTTCAGCAGCCAAAAACTGTAGATTCCCTTCCCATTGTCCCGCCTTTCCCTAACTTGTCCTGCATTCTCTGCATTCTTTCCAAAAATCGGGACTTTTTTAAAACAACGCGGGACACGGGACAAATTGTTAAAAAGCAGGACGTCTGGTCACCTTAGCTTAGGGTGGTAACTCTTAGGCATTGCACTAATTTGTAGTTTAGTCATCAAAACTGCCTCGGCAATCTCCCCGGAGGGAGGGAGGAAGAGAGAGAAAGAGAGAGGCTTCCATGTTATATATGACTTATTTCTTCCTCACATCCGAAACTCCAGCCCCTATTAATTGCAGATCGCTCTTCATGCCAGTGAAAGGAGCCAGAATTACTAGAGTTCCGTAGGCTCATTAGCCCAATGAGAAGAATGATTTTATTCTGAGCTATCAAAAGAAAGATAACGGTGAACCTACTGATGTGGAGAGCAGGCCAGCTCTTTAACCTAGCATGTTCCGTCCTTGTCTTTTCCTTCTGGACTTTCATTATAATCTATTAAATTGTTTGGATACAAAAACTACTTAGAGGTAAGATTTGTTTTTGGTAATAACTTGGCACTGTTGCTGCTGAAGCTGAGGGCGTGCGTAACTGAAAATGTGAGACATCAGTGTTTCCCTTCACATGGAGCCTCTGACTACTCCACTTCATGACACTCTGGCTGCCTTTATGCTGCTGTTAACTTACAAATAAAGCTCACTTCCTTGAAAAAGCATAAAAATGACATGGCGTAAGTCTCCCTGTGGATGAGGGTGTAAGTGTCCGCCACTCCCAAATTTCCAGGCAGATAAAACACTTTTATATTTTGATGTATGCTTTATACTTGAAGAACATTAAGTGTTTAAAGGCATATGAAACAAACTGCACCAGTTATACAACATAAAGCAGGGTTCTATTTGATTTATGTGTGTGTAAAAATATCAAATCTTTTTGATAGTAAATATAAATAAAGTAAAATTGATAAAAACTATGATTAATCTCAAAGAAAATCCTATCGTATTCATGATATCAGTGTCTTTCCAACTATTTTAGTCACTACCCCAAAAAGCCCACTAAGGGCAGTGCCTGTGGCTCAGCGAGTAGGGTGCCGGCCCCATGTACCGAGGGTGGTGTGTTTGAATGCAGCCCCAGCCAAACTGCAACAAAAAACAGCCGGACGTTGTGGCAGGATCCTGTAGTCCCAGCTACTCAGGAGGCTGAAGCAAGAGAATCACCTAAGCCCAGGAGTTGGAGGTTGCTATGAGCTGTGATGCCATAGCACTCTACTGAGGGTGATAAAGTGAGACTCTGCCTCTTAAAAAAAAAAAAAAAAAAAAAGCCCACTCAAATTGGCACCAAAAACCGAATCTCTCCCCCCATATCTTTATCCAGATGTGTATTCTGCTATTACCTGGGGAGGCAGTGGAGGGAGTGCTGGTGTTACAGGCAAACGGCCTACTTTCAGTGGCGTGGCCTCTTAACTCGCTATATGACCTTGGCAGAACACCACCACTCTCTGAGCCTCAGTTTCTTCATCTGTAAGGGAGAACAAGTTTGCATTTCCTTTCCTGCAATCTTGGGTGAGAAGAGTTTTAGAATTCAGAATGTTGTTTAGATTTTTGATTTTAGAAAGACAACACAATGCATATGTAAATGTTGTACAACACCCCCCACCTGGTCTGGAGCACCACACTCACTATAAACAAACATGTTAGTAATTCTTTAGTAAAATGTGCAGGCCTTTACCCCCATTGGGATAAAGAAAGGGTGTAAACAGGTCAAGTCCATTACCAAAGCGTGCATGCCCCTTTTGGAGGTTTTGTATAAGTGATGGTGAACTTGTACTAACCCCTTTGATGAGGAAGTGTGTATTTGGCGAAGAGTCGCTACTCCACCACTGGAAGCTGCCATTTTTACTTAATATGACAGATGAACTGAATGTCATTTTCATACAAATTGGAATGTGAATAAAGGAATTCAACTCAATGTACACCTTGGATTCCACTGGATTTTGTAAAAGGCCATAAGATACTTCTAAAAATGGTGGTGAAATTCACTCTTCAAGAAAATAGTATTCCCAAGAGGGCATAAATGCCTTCTTGAATAATTTTAAGATCCAGATATGTCACTGTGCTCTGAGATGATCGATAAGATCAGAATTACAGATCGAGAAGGAAATGAGATTTCTATTACATACAGTTAAAATTAGTACCAAGACATTTTTAGCTTTTTCCCTTTCTGACCATTCATCTTACTTGAGAGGACAAAATCAATCATTTCGCTAGATCACTAGCATGGCTGAACACCCTAAAATGATTTATGTCTATGCTAAACTTCACTTGCTAGTTTATGCTCCATGTGACTGTAGCCCAGCAGTTCTCAGCACGTGGAAAGCCTCAGAAAAAGTTTTACCAGCCATAAAGTTCCAGACTTTATAAATTATTTATTTAAAAAATGAATGGGTGAAAGTTTCAGGTTACCCTAGGGTACTGTCCCTCTCACTCTGCCAGGTTCTAATAGACCTTCTTAACTGGAAGAGGAAGGCAGGGTGCAGTGTGGCCTGTGTGGGGATCAATACTTCCATTGTTTCAGGGTTGTACTGGTGCATCTGCGTTTCATCACCAGTAATAACACAGCCCAAAACATCATCTTGCCTCTTCAAAAGGTCCCTGGCAAATGTCACCTCTGCTTCTCTTTGGTTCCTCAGTGAGCTTCTTCAGGACCATTTTTGTATACTCCTTTCTCATGCCAGGATTTCCAGTGAAGATTTTCCTGTTTCTCTATCAATGTTCACTTGGTCTGCCATGCTTCTTACAGTCAACGAAAGATTTTGATGCACAATCAAATGAATTTTTGCAATGGTTTTGTAAGTTCTGCTTTTCACTGACCACTCTGACCTCTCTTCATCAATCACACTTTCTTTCTCTTAAAAAAACATTTCATCCATGTGTACATTGGATTTTCTTGTCCACTGTTTTCTTCATGGCATTATCCCCATAAACTTGTACTAACAAGTCCCTGATTTCACTTCCACTCCTGCCAAGTTTAACAAGAAATTTAATGTTTGTTTGTTGCTATAATCCAACAATATCACAATAGCACACAAAAAAAACCAATAATGAATACCACGTGGCAAGACACTGGCTATGTTGACACAAAAGCTGTGAGACCCTGATATACCAAGGTTATGAAACCTTACTGAGCTATCTGTACAGTGCTCCCAACATAAGAGCAGGGTGACAGGTGCAGGTTCATGAACCTAATTGTCAGAACTTGTAAGGCTGCCAACTTTCACTTACACCTTCCTACCTCCTCTTACAGTGGTAATAAAAGCTGGATATTGTGGCTATAGAATGAAATAACATCTTTGTCATATTTTCAGTTTTAATGAAGGTTCTAATTTGCTTTAAGCCCAATTTCTTTTATGATTTGGGCATATAGGTCTTTGATTATTTACCTGGATGATTAATGGGGCATATCATTCAATCATATACCTCATTATAATTTTATGTAGCTTTGTACTCATTATCTTTTTAATATGTCTGTCCTGTCAGATGTATAATCATATATCTGAGTGTGTGACCGGTAGGGGGCATGCCCTCTGCTCTCTTATGACACCTGAACTACCTCCCCTTCCCACCCAGTCAGATCCTCCCTTCTGCCTGTCTCAGATAAAAGGTGACTCAGGACAAACAGACAAACCCCTAGTCTCATAAAGTTTACCATCTAGAGGGAAGAGAGACATTAGCCAAACAGACTGACTACATTAGTACAATTACAAATCAGATCCATGAAGGAGAGAGAGAGGTTTAAAAACACAGTTATATACCACAGGAGATAAAACACAAAGTCTACAACAATGGCATGACAAGTCACATGGGGGCCTGAGACAAAAGGCAAACTCAGTCGTGCTGACCCCATCCTTATTTAAATGTTTGATATTTTGTTCAGTGGATGTTTTGCATTGATCTTACTTTTTTCAAGTATGGCCCTGTGATATTATGTACCTTGATTTCTGAGTATAGGTGCCTCCTGAGGCTTTGTACCTGAGGTCAATGCCTCCCCTGCCTTCCTGCAGTCCCAGCCCTGGTCCCAAGCCGTGCTTTCTGGGTTCCAGTCCTGGTTTTGCCACTCACCGTGTGTGGCCTTGAACAAGCTGCTTATACTGTGCCTCAGTTTCCACTTCTGTAAACAATGGGGATAGTAATAATTTAATTCTTAGGATTAAGATAAGTTAATGTTTGTGAAGTAATAGAGCACAAAAGCCCTGGACGTGTGTTTAAGAAGGACGATATTTCTAAATGACTCGTTAGGAGCTGGGTCACGGATGTCTGAAGTTACCAGGTTGCCATCAGCGTTTCCTCCCTTGACATTTTGCTCGATTTGCATATGCTCTGGACACACCTGTAACTAATGTGAAAGAGTGGCTCATGATCTTTTTATCTCGTAGGGCAAGAGTGTTGTGTTTATACTTGGAAAGTAAAACAGTAGACAGAAGAAATTCTTCATTTGAAAGTGAAGAAATGTTGTGTGAATGAATTTTACTTGTTCAAGATATTAATCTGAAAATGGTTAAATATAAGTTTCAATTACAAAAAAAAAACCCTGATGCACACTGATTTATTCCATAAGACTGGGGGCAGCTGTGTGAGATAGCAGGAATTTAATTATCTGTATAGATTTCTGGTTAAACAGGTAATATTTTTGATAAAGTAGATTCTACGTATGAATATAATAACTGCCCTAAGGAAACTAATGGTACACCATAGAAGAACTAAGCTTTATCTCCAAACGAATAAATGAGTTTTTCCTATTTTACCCTCAAGCTTTTAATTAACAGTTTGTAGAAAGAGGGGCACTGGACTGGAATTAGTATTCTCCTTTGATGAGCTCTTTTTATATTCTGTCTGAGATTATATGTAAATGTAAGTATCTTTCCGTCTCTTATAAAGAAACTGAGCTCACTAGGATTTAAATTTAGTGTTCCAATTCAAATAAAGCATAAGGAATGAAAGGATTTCCCTTTAAAGATGTGTGTTTTACGATCACACATGTTAAAATTTGGTTAAATTTAGAGCATCTACAGTGAAACTCTATGTTAGTTTTTAAAGTAGAATACATTTCAATCGACAAATGTAACTTAAAGTCATTATTGACATTTATATTCTCTTTAGAAACCATAGGCTTCTCAAGGCCCAAAGCCAAGATCCCAAGTGCCCTTGCCTGTTGAAAGAGTGTGGCACAGCCAGACAGTGTGCCTTTCTGCCACAGCAAGCAGAGCAAAATCAGAAGATTATTGGGAGAAAATTCTCTGTGGTTTGCTCGCCCACCTTGCAGGTGGAGGCATCTTTGTTCCAGAGTCTCTTTTTCTTTCTTTTTTTTTTTTTTGTGAGACAGAACCTCAAGCTGTTCCCCTGGGTAGAGTGCTGTGGCATCACAGCTCACAACAACCTCCAACTCCTGGGCTCAAGCGAGTCTCCTGCCTCTGCCTCCCAAGTAGCTAGGACTAAAGGCGCCTGCCACAACACCCGGCTATTTTTTTTTTGGGTTGCAACCATCATTGTTGTTTGGCAGGCCCAGGCTGGATTCAAACCCACCAGCTCAGGTGTATGTGGCTGGCGCCTTAGCTGCTTGAGCCACAGGCACCAAGCCCAGAGTCTCTTTTTCATGATGTTTGTGTAATGAATAGCCTTGGGAGGCAGAGAAAGTGTTTCTCTAGACAGGCAACGAGCAGGCTTGCTTACTGCCCACTATAAAAGATTCTGGTCCCCTAAGGTCAGAGTTCCTCTCATGTAGCACAGTCTGCCACCTGTGCAGCTGTCCTGTGGCCCTCTTTACATCACCCTGTAGGAACTGGAACCAGTGTATGGAAATGAGATACTCTAGCTACTACTATTGTCGTATGTAGTGAAGTCTTTGTCTTTGGCCAGAGTCTCTTTGAGTTCAG
>NW_003852400.1:682530-687657 GCF_000181295.1 Otolemur garnettii
TGAGTATTGTGGACATTAAGAGTTTCTGGTAGGAAGCTAAATTCTGCGGTGTAATTTAGAAAATGTAAAATAGAGGCCATGTATAAAAATGCTTTCTAAACAGTTATGGAGAAAGATATGGAAGCCTCCGCCCACTTATTGAACTGGGTCAAATTAGGGTAGGCCTTTAAGTTGTGGTGTGAAATCATCTGGATCTCACCAAGAAACGTTGGGATTCATCTGCAAGATGACTTGCCATCGCCACAAAGTCAAGAGTAGGGGTGCTAGTATGACCTTCCACCAGGGGTCGGGGTATTCCATTAGCCTGTATCCAAAATTTGAGGTTTATGCAGGATCAGGATTCCACAGGTGACAAAGGAAGAGGCAGTTGGGAATGTGCCACAGGTACCATCACCCAGCTTTACTTTATAAAGGCAATTCTGCTCCTCAGACCTCAGTGTGAGCCACGGCTGCTACATTCTCAGTCAGCTCTGAACAGGTTTTAGCAGGTGGGACTGAGGTGAGGCAGGAGCACCTGATGGAGCGTCAGGCCCAAATTTCTCAGCTCCCCTTGAGCAAGTGCGAGGCTAGTGTTCATTATCTGTCTGGCAGGAGACTCTCATTATCCATCTGCTATTGGAGGAAAGAGGAAGTGTTGAGATTATCACATTTGTATTAAAACTTTGGAGAGAAAATATCTTTTTCTTTCAAAGCTTAATGAATGAGAAACCTAGAAACCAATGGCTTGGTTCAATTAATAAGACTGTGCACAGACTTTTGATTTCTGGTTAGGAAAGGACAACTCAAGGAAAGAGAGTTGTTACAGCATTACAGGAACAAAGAAAATGTCTTTGTTTTTAGTCCTAACTACCAAGAATGGGCTGCCATTGGATGCTGGTAAGGACAGGTAGTAGGTAAGTGACCAATGGCATTTACAGTTGAATATTGTATCCGTCAGCGTGGAGCATGAAGATATTTCTGAAATTCCAATTTGTCTCAATGGTTGGACCATTGTTAGAGTGATCATTTCAAATAAAGGTAGAAAAATAATCCCTGTTGGTGACACTCAATGACCATAAGGTCCCTGTGATTTACCCATTGAGTCCCAGTCGGGAATTATTTTTTTTTAATTAAGCCAAGAAAACATAGGACTCAGCTTATAAAGAATACATGTATAAGCATAATTGGACATAAAATAATGCAACATTAAAGTTGTCTTCCTTAGTAAGTGAAAAGAGAGCTGTGCCCAGGAAGTAGGGAAGAGGATGCTGTGTCACGTTGTATTTTTATATACATAGCATTAAATACAGTGGTAACACTATAGTGTTTTAATTACAGTCAGCAATGCAATGTGGAATGATGAAACAGGAAGATGTGTGAATCATGAAATAAATAAGTTCAGCAACCCTTCAGTCTGCTGGATGGGTATGAGGCCTGGCCCAGGTCACCTTCAGCTGTCTGACATGTGTTCCTTGCTAGTGGCATCCACCCAACATGAAAATGAGCTTTTCTGATTAAGTCATCCTGTAAGCCTGTGAGCAGAGCTCTGTGGAGTGGGTCAGATGAATGACTTTTAGTTTCCTAAGTGGTTTCTGTGTGACAGTTGTGCTCGTAGCAGGGGCAAGTGCTTCAGAGGAGCACTCCATGATTTGAGGCAATTACACAGCCCGGTTTGTGGCTGGGAGACTGCAGCACCTGCCAGATGGTGCTGGCAGGAAGCGGCCCCCCTGTTAGAGCACTGCCTGATGAGGAAGCGCAGTCCTAGGGCTGCGCACTGCACTTGGCTGCCGTGTCACTGTGCACCTGTCAGTGAAGAGGTCGGACTGTTGTGTCATTCATGCACAAAGGGTTGCTTTCATTCCAACCTTTGGAGTTAGTGGGGTTTTTTTTATTATTTTATTAAATCATAGCTATGTACATTAATGCAGTCATGGGGTACAGTGTGCTGGTTCCATATACAATCTGAAATATTTTCATCCAACTGGTTAACATAGCCTTCGTGTCATTTTCTTAGTTATTGTGTTCAGACATTTATATTCTACATTTAGAAAGATTCACATGTACCCTTGTAATGGAGTTAGCGTTATTCTTGCCCTCACCCTTGGAAAGAAAGGATATCACTTCTCACTTCCACACCAAAAAAAATAAATAAAGGGAAGGAAAGTAATGAAATCATTTTCTGTGAAGATGTTTAATAAATACAGTGAAATGAAGCAAATAGATAAAATAATATAATTTAGTTATTCCTCCTGGAATCTAAAGCCAGAGATGAAATTGGGAGTTTGTGGCTGCAGGGCAGCAAGGCCGTTTCAGGGTGGACTGCAGAGGCAAGGTGTCCACTCAGTCTTAGCACCGTAGAAGATGAGTTGTATCATTCATGCACAAAGGATTGTGGGAGTCTCCCTGGGCTGTGGGGTGTTCACCTTCCTTCCAACATGTTCCCCCAAATCAAGATGGTAGCTGAACTTGAGGAGATGTTGGAGACATCTGAGAAATGCTTCTCCAAGCAGCGGCTTCTGTGCTCAGGCATAGAATGGAGGAATTTGAGTCTTCAGTTATGTTTCCAATGAGGAAAGGAGAAGGAAAAATTATGTGAAGAGGCTTTGTGGTGAAAGTATGTGACCCCAAGGAGAAAAAAAAGGGAGAAGGCAATCAGCCAACAAAGCAGGATACCTTTCACCCTGAGGATTAAAGTGGGCCATTTAGAGGAGATAGAAAAGTACCAGATGCAGAGACCCAAGAAAAATTACCCCAGAAAAGAGCAAACCTGCACCTATAGACACACACGCCTTGTACGTGCATAGGAAACTTGTCCTGTAGATCTTCAGGGAATAAACAGGGAAGGAACAGGATGCTGAAGACTGGGAATAATGAGGATTTCTCTGCTCTTCACATGCCAGAGAAAGATTATAGGCTTTGAATACGTAGGACTGGGTTCAAATCCTAGTGTGAATTCTTGCTGTGCGATCTTGGATGAGGTATCTGGCCTCTCTGAACATACTTTCTCATTCTATAAAGGGGATAGGACAAAAACTAAAACAGGGCTGGGCCATAAGTGCTCAGGGAGTATCTGTTCTTTCCTAGTTTCCTCTTTTAGACTTGGAAAAAAGAGAAAAATTTTGCTACAGTTGAGGACTCCTCGAGGCCCATCATGGGTGCTGTACTCTTGATACACAAATCCAGAACCTGAGAGTTTGCAAATACAATCTAAGTCTGCCACCCATTTGTCTTAGCCTTGTGTCCCCAAAGAACTGAACCAGAGACTGAGGCTTGTACATAGGTACCTTCTTTGGAAATGTCAGGGAGCAGAAATGTAGGGGGGGAGGAAACAGCAACTGGGAGACCCAACACAAGGATGCATCAGTGTTTGAGCCCCTTACAATGGTCTGCCAGGAGATGAAAGGGGTTGCATTGGTCAAGAGTGGTCCCCACAGCACTAACTCTCCTGCACTTTGGGATTGCATGTGCTTAAGTACAGAGTTGATTCCTAAAACTGTTAAGTCAAAGATTAGAGATGCCTAGGGCAGAAGACAAGGAATTTCTTATGAAGAACAATGTAATGTCCAGGTACTCTGGTGCAAAGCTGCTCCAAACCTGCAGGGAAACAGGTTCCTACAACTGTGACTGAACTTAGAGGAACCCCTGAGATGACTTAAAATAGGGCATAAGAGGCACCCAATACACCAGTTCTTATGGAGATGGATGCCTTGTCCTTCTGCCTACAAAGAAGATGCTGACATAGTTTCTGGAGTGTCTTTGGCCTTTTAAGTCTATGGTTCATGGAAACGCAACCAAAACTTGCTGAAATTCAGTTGATTAATAAAATATAAAGGGACAAAGAAAATAACATTTGCTATTTTTATTCTCCCAAAGACACCTGTCAGCTGTGGACAAGCAGCAAATAAAGCTCAATCTACTGTCTACATAGAGGACAATAGACCTAACCTAGGCAGATGTGATATACACTGAAAACAAAGAAAGCAGTGATTGGGCTTGAGGAAAACCTGATGGAAAGTCAACGTCATGGATCCTTAGCACCATGACCATTACCTGGGTCTGAAGTGGTTTTTATAATGATTTAGGAAGTCTTATTAAAGTCAATACTTTGGGAAATCTCGCAAAGTCTACTGGAACCCAGAGAAGATTATAACATGAATCAAGTTTGTTTTCACCCCTTCTTTGCCCACCAGTCCCCCAACAACCCACACTCAACTTCCCTTCTATCACCATCACCCTTCAGGAACTTAGTCCGTTCTGGGCTGCTCAGATACCTCTGTGCAGTCAATTAGTCAATATTTATTGTTATTTACCATCTACCGTAGAACTTTGCCAGTAATTGAGTATGAGAACACCCCACTTCATAAACCTTCTCTTATGCCTCCAAGACCACTATGGGCAGACAATTTGAAAGGTTAATTCATATATTGTGCCAGACACCTTTTATGCACCACTTTAAGCCTCAGCCTCCCCATCTCTTGTTCCAGCTCTGTGCACACCAATATACCACTCATCTCCTGCCCCAGGCTCTCACATGGACACCACTACAGGGCCCACTTGTGCCCATACCCTGCAATGCACGACCCAGAGGTGCAAGGGGAGATAGACTCCCAGAGGAGCCAGGAGATAAATTCTCCTTCCTCTCCTCACTCCATCGTGGGGCTGGTACTGAGCTGCACGGTATAGAGCAGGCATCCTCAAACTACGGCCTGCAGGCCACATGCAGCCTGCCTAGGACATTTATCTGGCGCACCGGGTATTTTGCCACCACTGCCTGTCCTGCTTAGCAGCTGACTCATCCCGGGGGGCCCGCAGTCCAGTCCTCCAATGGTGTGAGGGACAATGAACTGGCTCCCTGTTTAAAAAGTTTGGGGACCCCTGGTATAGAGTGTTTTGGTGTGAGGTCGATGCACTGAGCACCCACTCCTTTGTGGGGCCGGTACTGAGCTGCAGGGTGTAGAGCAGGGGTCCTCCAACTACGGCCCATGGGCCACATGCGGCCCGCCGAGGACATTTATCCGGCCCGCCAGGTGTTTTTGTCACTGCTGCCTGTCCTGCTTAGCAGCTGAGTCATCCCAGGCCCGTAGTCCAGCCCTCCAATGGTCTGAGGGACAGTGAACTGGCCCCGTGTTTAAAAAGTTTGAGGAGCCG
>NW_003852400.1:688099-690830 GCF_000181295.1 Otolemur garnettii
TGGGTCTGGGCCTCCAGAAAATTAAAGGGTTAATTTTTAAAAAAACCTTTTTAATCTAAATTCATCCAACAGCTTATTCAACAAATATGGACTAGTTAGGTTGCTACTTGAAAAAGATTACAATTTATGGAGAAAAATGAAAAATTAAACACTCAAAATAAGAAGTGATGAGTACACTTATGAAGGGCACATGAACCCCCTCTTTGAGAGGGGGTTGGTGAAGACATCTTCCTCTAGAGAAGCTCTGCCCAGTAGAATGGTCTGTGATGATGAATATGTCCCATTCAGTACTGTCCATCACAGTATCCACTGGGCAGCCATGTGTGGCCATTAGGCACTTGGAATTGTGATTAGCGTGACTGGGTGGCTGAGTATTTTAGTTAATTTTAATTAATTTGAACAAAAAGAGCCACTTATGACTAGTGGCTTTTGTTTTTAACAGCCCACTTCTGAAGGTTGACATTTTAGCGGAGTCTCCAGAAATGAGCAGGTGTTATCCAGGCCACGAGGAGGATGGGAATCAGGTGGAAAGTGGGAAAGTGTTCCAGGCAGATGGAACAACAGGGAAAGGCGTGGAGATCAGTGTGTTGTTCATTACACTTGTGACAAAGCAAGGAACAAGAAAAAATAGAAAGGTAAGGAGAGGCCACCTCGTGACTGGCCTTGGGATTATAATGGTCCCTGTTTACTAAGCGTCCATAAGGTCCTCGTTCATTACTGTGCCCGTTACATACTTTTCTCATATGTCCTCTCAATGTCCCTAGAGGTAGCTAAATTGCCCCATTTCACAGGTGAGGTCATGAAGGATCAGAGAACTTATTTAACATAACCAATGTAGCACAGCTTCAGAGCAACAGAGCCAGGATTAAAACTAGATTCCGACTCCAGAGCCCATCCACTCTCTATCTCTTTACCCTGCTGACAGATGCCATGTGGGGCATTTGGCCTTTGTGTCATTAGAAACAAGACTCTTCCAAACTGCGGTTTTCTCTAGGCAAAATATAGTGATATAAAAACAAGGGGCCAAAGGAGTTGAGGACACTGCTCAGGAAAATGCAGGGTGGCCCATGGGACCTGGACTGGAAAGGGGAGAAAGCAGTGAGAAGATAATTCTGGGAGAGTGGGAGAGAAGTGAGGCTGCAGGACAGGACGGGTGGGAGTAATTCAGAGAAAGCACTGTAGGTGAGGATTGCAGTCAGAGGGGATTATTGCTGTGTTAGCAGACTTTCAGAAAAAGACTACCCTGAGCATGTTTAAGCCCTAGAGCTGAAGAGGGAACTGGCGAAACTCCCATGGGCAGCACACAGGCAGACCACCTCCGCCAACAAGCAGACCACCTCCGCCAACAGGCAGACCCAGGCTCCTTCTCTGGGTGAGCAAATGGATTTCACAGAAACTGAGTCAGAGTTTGATAAGTTTCTTTTTAATCTCTACTTTCGGTGTTTTATTTTTGCTTGGGGAGATAGAAATAAGTAACATTGACTTTTAGAAGTGTTCGCAATCCTCAGCACGCCAAGCGATAAGGAGGCGGCAGTGTGGCGTGTGAAGAAGAGAGGGGAGCAGGTGCTCTCACCCGAGACTCCGGAGGAAAAGATCCTCTCTGCCTGACTTGGGTTTAATCTCTCACATGCCTTCCCTGAGCTGGAAGTGAATGGGACGTGAAAAGCAATTTTGATTTGAAATCGAGTTTGCACGGGTGTGAGTCCTAACATACCGTAAAAATCGTCTTAAGAATACTAAAAATTGTCATCAACTCTTATTAAGGAAACTGATTTGCAGGCAGTAATAGAAATAATTTGTTTGTTATGAAAACGACAAATCTAGCTTATTTTCATTGGAATTATTTATTTTCATTGGATTTGGCTCCTGTCTATGTGTTTTCTCATAAAATCACCGTTCTTAATTCAGTTAGGCTCATACATTCACATATTGTCTGCCATCTCTCAATATTGCTTTCTGTTCTTTATTTTTAAATATATATACTTAACATATGCTGGGACTACAGAGAGTACTATATGGAAAGCATAATGGGGAAAAGTCCAGGGGCCCATCTTTGAAAGGTAGCTTGAATTGGAAAACAGGTGTTCAAATTGTCTGCTACAGCTTTGTGGAGGTAAAATTTATATACCACAAAATTTACCCATCTTATAGTCTGAGGAGTTTTGGTACATTTTTAAAATAACAGTTGCACAAACTTCACTCCAATCTAGTTACAGAACATTGCCATCAGCTGACAAAGTTCCCTCCTGCCAGTCTTCCTTCCTGTCCCAACCTCTGGAAGCCACTGATGTGTTTTCTGATTCTATAGTTTTGTCTTTCTAAAAAGATTCCTATACAATAGAACCTCTGTAAGTTGACCACCCAAGGGACTTTAACACACTGGCCAACAGACGAGGTGGTCAACACAAGGAATGGGGCCTACTGTACTGATATGTACATGTGGTAGGTGTCTGGTCTATGAAAACTAGCTCAACTTACAGAGGTGGTCCATGGAGGGAGGTGGTCACCATGGTGATTCTACTGTAAATGGATCGTATGTGGCCTTTTGTCTCTGGCTGCTTTCACTTAGCATAGTTTTGAGGTTTTATCCATGTGGCATGTTGTTGTGTGTAGCAGGAGTTTTTCTTTGTTACTGCCGAGTAGTTTCCCATTATGTGAATATACCACAGTTATCCTTTCACCAGTTAATGTACATTGAATTTGTTTCCAATTTTTGATTATTATAAATAAC
>NW_003852400.1:691218-696598 GCF_000181295.1 Otolemur garnettii
AAATTGCTGAATTGTTTTCCAGTGTCTATGTGTTTTTATGTTTTATAGAAATGTATGAGGATTCCAGTTTCTCCACATCCTCCCTGATACTGGATATTATTCTTCTACTATAGCCATTCAAGTGTGTATATGGTGGTATCCCATTGTGGTTTTAATTTACATTTCCTTAATAATAAATAATATTGAGTATCTTTCTGTGTGCTTATTAGACATTTTTTTTATTAGACATTTCTATATCTTCTTTGGAGAAGCATCTATTGACATTTTTGCCCGTCTTTGTTATTTTGTTTTGTTACTTTGTTATTTTTGTTTTGTCTTCTTGTTTTTACTGGTAGAAGTTTTTCTATATATTGTGGATATAAGTCCTTTTGGATATAGGATCTGTAAATATGTTTCTCTAAACTGTAGCTTATCTTTGCTTTTTCTTATTTATGTCTTCTGAAGATATTTTTAATTTGGTGATGTTCAATTTATCAATTCTTTTTCCTTTGGTGTCATATCTAAGAAACCTGTCTAACCAAGGTCACAGAGATAGTCTCTTACATTTTGTATCAAGGATAGAAAAACTATTGAACTTTTATTCTTTAAAACAATAACCATCTACTAGATGCCACAATAGAAGGTTTGGCAGTCCCCTGGTATCCTGGTTGTGGTAATGACAGGGGGCAGGAGGCTGAATATATTGTTGTCATTTTAACTTGTAACTTGGACCCAGCAGCCTACGTCATGACTCCTCCTAAGCAAGGTACTGGGAAAAGTTCCCTCCTGCCTTTTTGCCATCAATCTCCTCTCCGACCACACCCAGCCTCGGGCATCCGTTGATCTGCATATAATTGTTTTTCAGCTTATTGAGTTAAATTTAATTGAATCCTCTTAGACTCCCTGCACATTTCATTTACTCTTTGCCTGAGAAGTTGGCACTCTTGATGCTCCTTTGAAAAGGAAAGTTCTTTGACTCACTTACCCAGCTTAGTACTTTGAAATTCATCTAATATTATGATAAAGACAAAGACAAAATTCAATCAGTAAGACAGTGACTGGCACAAAGGCGACCTTTCTGCCTCCCTCCTCCCCCGACCCCCGCCTTGTATCCTTCAGTGCTATCTGGGTACTTGCCAGAAATGCACTGTACTCTTTGCCTTGACTCATGGCTCCCCTCTCCTCTGCCTGGAATATTCTCGTTATTCTTTCAAGGCAAGGTAGATTCAGGTTCCTCTTCCAAAATCTTTTCCTCTTGAGCAGAATTGGATTCATCCTACTGCGTGCTTCCATGCAGCTGAGATCCTGCAGCTGGTCCAGCACTGGTCACATTGTTTTGCATTTAGTTATATTCTTAGACAGCCCCTCTCCCAGGGCCAGATTTGAGCACTTCACATTTTAATCCCCTCAGTATCAGAAATTTAATATGCTCTATAAATGTTTTAAATAAAATGTTTAAAACCAATCCTACCAGGAATTCTGAGGGTTCTTAGACATGGCTCTCCTGATGCAGCTGTAAAGCTTCTAAGTGAAAAAGGAGAACTCTCCCCTTTAACCTTGTGTGGTTTTAGAGATGCCCCGTCTGGCAGTCCTCTCAGCCTTCTGTTCACAGCATGTGCTTTTTCCTCACATGCTGTAGACTTCCCTTCAACTTAAAATTTTCAGTATCCAGTGTAAAGATTATTATCACTTGCTCCCTGCTCTGGAGCAAAGTTTTCTCAGACACATGTAGTGCACAGCTTACTGCATCCAAACCCTCGCTCTTAGTCGAAACCAAAAAACACGTTTTTCAAACATGATTTTGATTTTCTTTCCTGCCTCTTGCTTGTCTGCCTGATAGCTTAATCCAATTTAAAAGGCTTTACATAAGAACTAGGTCTCTTGATTTAGTTAAATGTAAGAGAAAAAACACTGAGCATTTATTTATCCTATTCTTACAGCCAACTTTGATAAAGATCAGAGATTAACACTGAGCTCCTGTTGAGTATTGACAAATCTGCTCAGGATTTTCTAAAAGAATATTTAGATCTTCTAAAAAAAACCAAGACTTTTTTTCTCTGCAAGGTTTATGAAAGGAGTTAGAGCTCAACAATTAATGTTTTGTACTCTAGAAGGACCTAGAATACTCTTCTTTAAAATTCTTGAAGGAAACAAAAACCTTGACAGCCTTCCTCGGATGAACTGGACAAATTTGAGATGCTACCCTTGGCCCAGTGAGGTGTGGCAGGAAGGCACCCAATGCCTGCTTCATTCTCAGCCAGGTGACCGGGCAGGATAAGACCTTGAACAGTTTCTTCTGCCCATCTCTGAGCAACTCTTACATCCAATAACCTATAAAAACCATAAGCAGGCTGTTTCCAGGTCCTCTCTCCTCCATCCCTTGGTCTCACATCTTACTCTCAGTGTTCTCCCTGGCATCCTTCCTGCCGCCTCTTACCTAGATTCTGTTCTTTGCCCTTTCATTTTTAAACTCTACAGATGCTGTGCCTGGCTTTTGAATTGACTTCTTCCCAAGATGTTGCCCAACTTGGCTCCCCTAGACACAGATCCTGCAAGGGTCCCCCAGACCATTGCTCAGCCCCCACTGAGAGCCCCAAGCCTACTCAGCTTTGAGAGGGGATAGGCACAGACTTGCCTGGCCTGTCGGCATTGCCCTCCTCATTGTTCAGATAGTACCATGTGGCTAATACTCATTTCTTCATTCCTGCCTGTGCCTAGTTCCTATAATCAGCTGCCTAGAAGAATCTGATACTCAGCACCCATCTTCTAATTTCTGGTCTTGGTTTTTACCTTCTGCTATGACAGCTCAGTAGCTGTCACCATTGATGGCTGGTTCATTTGGCCCCCACAGGTCAAGAGCAGACCCTAGAGATGGTCTGAGCATAAGCCCTTATAGAGGATCGTCCACATAAGCGGTTCTCAACCTGTGCGTCGCCACCCACAGGAACTGTATTAAAGGATGCGGCATTAGGAAAGTTGAGAACCACTGTTCTGCATAAACATTGTACTTGAAATCTTTGCAATATCCTAAATATGCCTAAAGAAATTATTTTTCATAAGTATTTTTTAGCCCTTTTTTTGTGAATTACCACAATTACTAAAGAATAAAAAAGATAGAACTAACCACAATGTCACTTGGAACTGTGTCAAAACTACATTTCTCCTTTCATTGCTTTTGTCCTTTGTCCTCCTAGCTCACTCTTATTTCCCAACTTTGGTCTTTAGGAAATACATGCTTAGTTCACACACAAAAAATTTCCACGAAAACTCAACTGAGGAGATAGAAAGAGTCAGTAACTCTAGGTTTAATGCTCCTATCAAACAACCTTGATAAATACTAGAATGCATCCTGACTCTCCCAGGGGCTGGCTGCTTTGACTAAGAAGGCTTTCTTCCTGGTGACATCTCTAAATTGCTCTTTGTATTGGCATTTCTTTTACACCATCAAAATGAAATATATTCTTCTTGTATGGTCCATTTATGTGGTAGTGAAAAAAAGTGTGACTTTCTCATCGTGGTTCCTGAGAAGTCAGTGTCTCTTAGCATAGATAGCAGACTCTTTCAGAGCTCTTAATTTAAACTGTTAGATTGATTAAATCTCACATTACACAGAGAATGTTGTTTCTAACATTCATGCTTTTATGTATTTACCTTTTACAGAGAACGGGGTCTCCTGAGCAGTTAATATTTAACTTCCAGGAAACTGAATTATATTCTTAAATGCCCAGGAGAAGGATGTTGTTTGGAGTAAATCTGATAAGTTTTCTTGCAAACAAATGGTTGCTTGGTGATTTATTTATTTTTGACAAATGCAGATTTTCACATCGCCCGTTTAAAGGAAATTAAATGCACCAGGAGTTAAATATTTCATGCATCACTCTGCTGCTTTGCTGGTAAATCCTTTGTAGTACAAAATGCATATCAGCGAGTGACTGAGATTTGTTCTTTCTACAACATAGCCTCTGGCTGGAAAATGAAGGATTCTAGCTATTTGGTTTATGATAATATACCTTCCCTAGCGCTGATAGCAAGTAGAAAATAAAATTCTTCACATCATGTCAGTCTCTATTTCTCATTTTCATGGTGCTGTTGTGATTACAAACAGCCTGAATACCTTGGCAAAATCTATTCTGAAAAGTCGCTGTGAAGATTACAGTCATCTGTGGCATGGCAGGAGTGATGTTCCTTGTGCTTCTCCAAACCCCACGCCCAGGCCCATGATTTAGGGAAAGCCCAAGTGATGCAAGAGAATGATTCACAGATGCAGCTGGAAGACAGAGGAGGTGGTTCAGTCAACCAGCACCCACACATCCATCAGCCCTTGTTCCCACCATCATCCTGCACATGACTAACCACTGAGATGTGGCAGTAAGGCAGCCATCCTGTAGGATGTCACTTCTGAAACTTCCCAGGAAAGGCACTTCAGCTTTGCTGTGGGTAGGGCATGCTCTCAGAGGCAGAGGGAACAGGGCTCACTAAATCCTCCAGGCATCACTTCCAGATGGAGAGTGGAACCCCAACGTGGGGACAGTAGCATGGATGAGATATAAGCTGCATTGTTTTAAGCACAGAGACTTCTGGGTTAATTTCTGACCACGGTATTGGCCAATCCTCTCCCAGCTCACTCTTCACAGGTACCACCCCCCCCCACCCCCCTTGCCCATTAGGGAGAGAGCTCACATTGATATTTTTGACCTATGTACTACATCCTGATGCTGAATGGTGTCTACTGTTCAGCAAGAATAATAAGGTTTATCTTTGAAATGTGATGTAATTTTTTACAAAAGTGACAAGCCTGCCAGGCATTCCAAAATGCTGTTTCCTACTATTACATGGCTGCCATTTTCCCTTGTGTTTTTTTCTTGAGAAGTAGATAAGGGGTAGCTTGTTTAGAATACCAATATTCTGTATGGCCTTTTTTTTTTTTTTTGCCTAAGTTTTTAATAAGCTATCTCTTATCCTTACATCTGTGCAGTGATATTTATAGAAATCTCAGTTTATAAGAAGAGAAATAGAGCTGGAGCTTGTTTCAGTGATTCTACAAATGTTTCCAAATATGTTACTCTTGAGACATGTATTCCAGATCAAATTTCCATCTCTCAGATTTCACCTTTAGAGCAGTTTCTTACTTTCCATTTTTAAAAATTGGAGCTTTGTTTCTATTTTATAATCAGAAGTGAGTCAGTTGGGAAGTGGACCTTGTGATAAAGGGATAGGCCTATCTGGCTTGTCTCCTCCCCCTTTTTCGGATTCCCTGTATGGCAGGAGAAGGGGAGTAACAGAAGCTGGGGCTGAGCTCTATCGGAATCCTAGTCTGATTCATGGGCATAGGGAGGCTGGAGGGGTAGACTAACAACATTGCTCTCTCATCCTGTTCTCTACCTTAATTTTTACTTTTCTG
>NW_003852400.1:696800-700183 GCF_000181295.1 Otolemur garnettii
TTTCTAGCCATGATTTTCTAAGGAGGCTTGTGCATGTGAATCATCAGGACTCCTAAATGTGCATATTTGTGTGTTTCCAGGTGCAACGACAGCTGGTTTTAGTTTATCTCAATTCATTGTTGCAGACAACTATGGCTATATAACAAAACCGTTCCAAAATTTTGTGATTTGTTTGTTTATTTATTTCTCATAAATCCTGAGGGTTGACAGGATGGTTCTTCTGTTACATGTAGTTTAACAAGTCACTTCCTCACTGAGTCTCAGAGCTCAGCTAGGACTCAGAAAGATCTTTCATCTCCCAGGGTCTCCCTCCACTGGCCTCTGGTCATCAGTAGTATGCCTCATACATCCCAGTGGGAACAACATTACAAGAGCATAAGCTCCAGGTGCAATGCTCACCATGGCCCTGCTTACGTAACACGTGCTAAAATCTCATTGGTCAAACCATGTGACATGTCTGAGGTCAGACCTATTGTGATAGGGGAGTACACAAGAGGTACTGGGACACATGTTTTCTAGATGCCACCAATGTAACAGTCTAGCTACTGTGTTAATGAAGAAGGATTACTGTACAATACACAAGGAAGGAAGGAAGGAAGACTTCTTAACCACAACCACTGTTCTGGCAAACCTCATAGAGAATTGGGATATTGTTTGGGATACTGACAGATTGAGAGGCCTGGTGATCATAGTACAGGAGTAGCAGGTGTTTGCTATCAGCTGCCTGGCGCCGTGGTCACTCAGCTCCTCTCTGTCTTTGCTTCTGCTGATCCTTTGCTGCCCACTGGCTTCATTCCACTCTTGACACCTCATATCCTCTGCTTACTCATGATTCTCATGCTGTCTTGCCTCTGTTTGACCTTTGGCCTTTGTTCCTGCTCCAAACTGCTGACTCACTCTTTCACCCTCCCCATAAGAATGGAACTTGTGGCTACTTAGTTGGTCACTCTTCAGTCCCTCTCAAGTAGCCACGTCATCTCCCTGGCTCTCTGTGGCTGCCTGCCTTTGTTCAGACACCCACCCTGGTTCTTTCAGGCTCCATCAGGGTGGTGAGGTCAACACAGAAAGAAAGACTGTGAACACGGAAGGCATTCAGGGTAGAGAAGGCTCCTCCCCTTTCTGTTCAGCTGATTGTGATTGGATTGGGAAGTAAGGATGAGGAAGGACATTCCTGCCTTTTTCAAAGAAATACTCCATTTCTCTCTTACTCCAATCATCCTTCCATTTCCAAGAAGCTCTCTCATCCCGGAAGCTGATCCTGACACTTGCTATCAGATAGCTGGCTGAATAAGCATGGGACAGGTGCTATCCTTGGTCATGATCACTGTTAGTCTGACATGTATGGACTTTTCATTAATAGTGCTTTATCCTTTGTGTGAGGCCTCTGAATTATATCATTGTCTCCTATTTTACTATTTTCTTTCTTGTAATTGCTGTCTAAGTTAAAGAGGTATGAAAAGGCCAGCATCCCTATAATTTTGCATGCTGAAAAGGGCTAGATTTCATTGAAAGATGCTGGAATTTTTGATGAGCTAACATCAGTATCCAGAAAGCTTTAAAAAAACTTTTAAAATCTAAAGCAACCTTAAATTATCATTTAATACATTTTTGTGTTTCTTTATGCATGAATCCATCTCCAGAAGGGTTTAAAAAATTTATGACTGCTTCCCAAGGGAGAAACTGGGTTTGGGGTTGCTTACTTTGTATAATATGGTCATTTGGACTTATGAATATTTTACCATGTGTATATATTGCCTACTTTTTAGATTAACTTTTTAAAGTATATTCTAACTTGCTGTTCCCCACCAGAGGGGCCAGCATATGGTACAATTCCAGGCAGCTCTATTCACATGAAATCCAGTGAGTAGGAGCCCCTGAAGTTGTGTTGTGGGCAACACTGTGAAGACCTGTTGATACTCATAAACCATTAGTGCTTTTCTGTTCTGGCATTAATGACTAAACTTGGTTGTTCTGTTTGCTTTTTGTATAATTACAAAGTAAAAGGAGATAGGAGGGAGAGAAGTGCTAGGGACCTCTCAGGGCCTGGCCATGTGAGAAGGCTGAGAGGTCCAGAACTCTTCAGAACTGGAGCTCTAGATCTGAAACTTCACATAGCATGCATGTGTCCTTAAGCAAGGGGCCATCCCACATCTGGGATTCCTTATAAGTTGGGAAATGTACAGAATTTACGTTCTGGGGTTGTTGGGAAGATGAGATAAATTAATGCTGGAGGGGACCTTGTTCATGGAAGGGCTCGCTGCATCGCAGCCCTTGTGACTGTTTTTTTCTTCTCATTTGTTAAATGGGTATAATACCTGCTTTCCTAAGTTCTGGGTTTTCATAAATATCAAATAACACAGGTATAATGTTCTCAGGAGTGGTATTTTGAGCTATTATCAGGATGTGTTCAGTTGTCTGTTATTTTGGTAAAAGCTGCCTGTTTGGTAAAAGTTGCCAGATTGCTTGTAGAGACTCTACTGTGGGAGATTCCTTTTACCAAGGCAATTAGAAACCTTTTCCTTAAAGCCTTGCATAGTTTGCCTTATTGTTTGATCGTTTTACTCTCTCTAGTCCTGTAATCCCAAACTACTTTTTCTGAGGTGCGCTTGTGGTTATGTAGTAGTATAGATGTCACTGTGATTTTGTTCCTTAATTATTAATAGTTATTGTCTATTTGTCTCTAAGCATTCCTCCACACTCTCAGATTCAAAATCTGTGATTGGAGAGTGCAAGCACGGGCCAGGAATGGGCATTCATGTGCTTATTCCTCAGGGTAAATATTTAAATCTAAAAAGTGACCAGTCCCCAAGTTGACTGCTAAAAAATGCCTCACACAGTCAAGATGATGTCACACCCACTCAGTAGTCCAGTCAGTGAGGCCAGCCACTGATGCGTCACAGAGCAATAATTAAGAGTGTCAAAGGGCATCCAGTCATGTAAGCACGTTTGTTTACTGGCTTGGAGAGTGTAGATCGTATTAATCTGTGTTGAACCTGCCCAGGTTGGAATGCTGAAAAACACAGATAGAGAAGATGAAAGGGCAGGCAACACAAGGTCTTCTAGAGCTGGGAGAGAATGATTTAACTGATTTCTTTTTTCCCTAAAATAATTTCATCCTTCACTTGAGAGAAAAAGAAAGGTTTTATTTTCTTTTTAGGGACAAGATTTCTTAAGTAACCACCAGGAGAGCTGCTTTTCTCAGACTTAATAAGGAAACTTCAGGCTTTCCTTTTGAAACACACAGCACATTCTGCTGGGGAACATTTGCTCTGTGATTTAATGTGAATCTGAGACCCCAGAAGTAAGGAACCCTCAGATGGCATGATGATGATCAGTTTACTGAAGAAGGGAGCTTTCTTCACGTTCTGTTTCAAAGGTCCTTT
>NW_003852400.1:700245-707313 GCF_000181295.1 Otolemur garnettii
ACTTTAACAACATAGGCGAATTTGAATATTAGGGTGATATATTTTCATAAGATGAACCTGCCATTGGTCCCATTCATGCATGTTTTAGAATGTCTATGGCAAATATCTTTTTACAAATAGTATTGTAGTACTATTGGGTGGTACTGTAGTTAACATACTCATTAGCCTTTACTAAAAGCGAGCCTGCTATTTCACCTTGGGATTTTATTCATTGCAGTGTAATTACATAAACAATTTAGTTCTAGTTTCTGATTCTCACTTAGGGAAGAATGACCATCATTCTCTAAGGAAAAGTACAGGCAGATGGGCTCCAGTGGGGCAGGGCACTGCCATCAATGCTGGGAGTGCAAAGCAGTGGTTTTTCTCTGACAATGCACAGAGTCCATTACTCTTGCTGACAGAAAGCTCAGTCTTCAGGAGCTGTATTTGATTTTCAGTTTGACCGAGTGCTGGGGACTTACTGCTGTCCTTACATGCTCAGATTTTCACCTATGAGGCTATCCGTAGGATGAGTGGGTAATTCTCCGTGGGCAGGAGTCGGAGGGTAGGCTGAGCCATTGCTCTGTCCGCCCTTCGGAACCTGCTCTAGAGGCAATTTGTGGCTACTAAGCAAGTTAACTTAAACTTCTGAAGAGAGACATCTTCAGCTGTCCCAGTTCACGACCTCCCAGAAGTGTGAGGATTTATATACTCCTGTCTAAGTAAGTTCTCTCTCAAATTTTCTTAAGATTTTGTTTATTTCTTTATAAAACACCATGATTGGTGTAGTAAAAATGTGCAGTATTTTATGCTCTGCATATTCTAAAAAATAAAGAAGGTTAAATGACACCTTTTTTTAAATGAAACTGTCTAATGATTTTCTCTATTTTGAAGGATGAATATTTTAGGCATCCAGGCAATCTAAATGAAAAGAGAACTTATCACAGCTATTGTATGTAGTTGTTTAAGTTTTTACAGGAATCACAACTTATTGATATGAAACATGAAATGGCTTTACTGTTCATCATTACTCTGGCTCACATTAGTTATCCAGCCCTTACTCAGAAAGCTTGGCATTTAAATTGAATGAGCTTGTTTGGCATGACACAGGAATCAGACAGGTAGACTGTTTCCTCAGGGTTTGGCTCTGACGTTTTCTCTTCATACGTATAAAATGTAAGATCACCTTGTTTTAGTGGCTATTTCTGTAACTTCTTTTTATTTTCTCTGAAGCTTTTGAGTGAATTCAGAATTAGCATTTCCATAGAGGAGTCATGAGAGATCTAGGTAAATTTTATTAAATTTATAGCTATAGATATGCTTTGCATATCCCAGAAAAGACTGGTTTGTATTTTGGTAGGAAGTGGTTGAGTGAGTTTTTGCACCTGCTTCTCCATGCTTAGTGGACATAAATGTTTGTATTTCAGAGCACAGAGAGACAGATTTCCTGGCTCTTAAATGAAGCCACACAATAAGGATGTTTTATTCACACTGTAATTCTTACACAAGTATAATATTTATGTGTAGCATGCTCTTTTCTAAAATCTGTTTTGCAAATAGTGTCCTACTACAATTTTAACCATGTTCTAATCAGAACTCAATTGCTAGCAAAATACATGGGGAAGAGCATTTGATATTTTATTTGGTATTTCTTTTGTACATTTAAGCTTAGACAGGATCTTACAACTAATTTGGCCATGTTGACAAGAGTTTGGTTTTTAAACCATTAATATAAATAATATAAATATAGACTTGGGTAGACTATGGTCAGACCGTCCATCTGAACACAACTTCAACTCCAAAGCCTCCTCTTTTCCCTCTTTCCTCCTTTCATTCATTCTTTTCCCCTGAAAATATTTATTTATTCCCCACTATGTGCCACTGGGAATGCAGTGGGGCAGAGGTGGTCTTTTCCCTGAGGAGACTTGAAGTTTAGAGGGAAAGATGAACCTAATAGAAATAAACAACTACACAAAAAATCTCTGTTCTGTTTATGCTCGTTCTCCATTGTGCGGTGAACACTTCCAGAGGCAAAGCACAATATATTAGGTGATGGGAGAGAGACCCAAAGATGAGAGAGATACAGTCCTTGCCAAAGGAGTAGAGGAGAGTGTATGTATGTATACAAATATACATGTTGATATACATATAAATGGTCTATTTATTTATATATCTACCTATGTAGGTGATACTTAAAACAAGGAATTTCATGCATTCAGAGATGGTAGTGAAATGACTTCTATTTGGGGTGATCAGCTAATATTTCTTAGATGTGATATTTTAACTGCTTTATAAAAATAAATTGGACTTTGATAAGAAAATATGGTGGACAAAGTATTCTAGACAAAGGGAGTAGAATAAGCAAGAAGGTGGAAAAATGCAATCAACACAAGAAAAAAACAGAAATGAATCTTTAAACATCAACAAAAAAATAGTTATATGGAAATAGAAGAAAAGTAAGGTTTGTAGAATAAATTGAGGTTTATAAATCTGAAAACACTGTGGTTTTCAAATACGTGTTTAAGGATGTATTAGACTTTATAAAATAGATCAAATATGGCTACTAACAATATTTAATAAATTTAATAAATAAATCTGTACAGGTGAGGAGGGTGACCCCAGAGAGGAAGGCCTGGTCTGTTGTTAGAATCTAGCGAGGGATGAGGAAGACCTGAATTGCTGGTGTTCAGATGGGAAATCAGTGTTTCAGGTCTGAAGCAAATTTGCAACAATGTCCTGAACTTTCACAGAGATAACCTCTAGAATGGAGAAGCCATTAGGCCTCCCCACTAAAGTGATCCACTTCCTAAGGGGTTTGAAAGCCAAGTTTTCCTGACCTATGTGATAATACAAATTCCATTTAACATGGAAAAACCATAAGGACAGTAAAGAAGATGGGTTTAGTGTGACATCACCATATATACGTATTTCTGAACTGATTTAGCTGATCCATGAGTAAATGATTATTCCAGCCTTGAGAGTTAAATATTTAGAAGTTAGCTTTCTTTTAGAGTTCGTATATAATACAGGGCTGATTTCCTCCGCTACAGACTTCTGTTCTTCATTTCCTGCATTTTAATACCTTATAATTATTATTCTTACTCTATCTTTTTTCAGTTCCCTGAATGAAAATTATTTAAAGGCTGAGCACGAACGTCCACAAAATCTTTTGTGAAAGAAGAAAAGGAAATTCAGTTTGTGGGTCTCAGCAGGAGTTAAGCTAATGCAGCTTAAAATAATGCCGAGAAAGAAGCGCTTATCTGCAGGCAGAGTGCCCCTGATTCTCTTCCTGTGCCAGATGATTAGTGCACTGGAAGTACCTCTTGATCGTAAGTATTAACATTTTAAAGCTGTTAGGCCGGGAGTCCAAGCCTCCTGGCATTCACTATCACTCTGAACCGCCTGAATGAAGGTGTCTGTGTGACACTGAAAAGCTAATCAAAATTAATTTGGCTTTTACCTTCACCACCTGGTGTTTTTAAAGACTCACACCATAGAAATGGCCATTGAAACAGCCAGATGCACTGTTCCTCCCTTCTGTTTTTCCGTTTCATTCGGCGGTCAGGTGCCTTTTGTGTGCAGTGGTGGGGATGGCCTGAGAAGGAGTGAGTTGTTCCATAGCTGGGGCCTTTCTCTGGAAAAGCAGACCTGTAAGAAAACTAGATGGACCACTTTAAAAGTATCATGGAGACGTCCCAGAACCCCCTCGCGTCCCCCTCGAGTGCTCCTCATAGATGGGGGGGTTGCTCTCTCTCTGCCAGCCCTATACCCCTTGGAATCCCCAGACCACTCATAATTCATTTCTCTTGACTCAACCCACATTTCACTTTCTACTTTTGAATCTTAAATATGAGTCTAGAACTAGAACAAAGATCTTATCTAGATCCTAGCAAATAGTCTAATGTGGTTTAAAGCAAAATGCAAATTTTGAGGATAAAACAAATAATCTACAAAAACAATCATGTAACAAACAATAGCTACTGTACTCACTCACTCTTTTCGTAATAGCTAGTAAAATACATATACGCTACACGCTCCATGGTCTGGGTGGCCTGTGAAAACTAAAGATAAGGTTGGGTTCCAACTGGTCACTTTTTCTGCACTGGAAAGCAGAATTTCAAATCTGGACGATTACTGTACTTCAGAATTGATTTCTCCTTTATCCCTAATCGGCATGACCTCTTTAAATCCATTAGCTTCCTGAATAGAACATCTGTTTGGCAAGCTTTCCAAGGTGCAAGGAAGACAGTGCTTTCCTAGGGCTGTGCAATTGTTGGGATGTGGTTTTTTCTGTCTATTTTTTTCCTCCTCCTCCCCTTTTTTTTTTTGCCATAGAGGTTGCAACTGCCCATGCAAAGACATTAAGAAGAGGTGTGGTTTGCCTCAGTCTTTGTTAACTTCCTTCGCTGTGTTCCTATAGTTAAAAACACAATAAAATGCAATTATTTTCTTATTTTGAAAAATATGGATTCAATGACCTTAATTTCAATTTTCAAAACTGTATATAATTGCTTAAGTCCGTTGAATTAAGACTGCCTAAGTAAGCCTTTGTCCTGGCAGATACACAGGAGAGGAAGAAAAGCACTTGAGAAAAATGCTTTTGTTCTCTCTTGTGTTAAATATATTCCCTCTTAATCTGACTGCTCAATCTTACAATCAGAGGGAAACAGTCACCTATGGCTAACTCAATTATCGCTGCTAATAGAGAAGAGGCGTAACCATGATGAAAAGAAAGTCAGGGATAACTCAGGCACTCCTGCGTTAACCCTCTCAAGTAGTAATGACAGCCGGCACTGTGGAATGATTTGAATCGCATGCTAACGTAATTTCTTCCCTACCCCTATTTCTTATACCCTTTCTCCAGTACATGAGTGACTCCTTGGTGTGACCACCAACAGCCCATGCATGACTGAGGAATTCTGAAGCATAAATATGCTAACAATCTAAAAAGTTCCTTTATTGACTCAGAGGTTAACCATAGAGATATAAAAATCTAAAATCAGTGCTGGACTAAGGTTGGATAGAGCGCTGTCATTGTAACAGTGTCCCATTGTTAGGTATTATTGCCCTACGCACAGTGATGTCTGAGATAATAGGATCAGACACTACACGGTATGTGACAACTCAAATTAATTGTAGATTTCAGCTATTTTTCAAATTGAACATAATTACTTGTCCGGCGCAACATGTATGGAATAGAATTAGCCGGTCCTATTCCTGGAAGAATCATTTTTTGCCTACAGCGTTGGTTTTGTTCTTCCACGCGTTTAGTGGGGAAGCTGCTGGAGGAGTAAACAAAACCATTAATGTGGGATCCTTTCTCTTCCAAGTTCACAGCCTCAGTGTGCACTAGGCGGGGTTTTAGGTGACATCAAGTAGACTAAATGCCCCTTTTACCTTTAGGGTTCTTCTTACTAACATCTGATTTTCTTTAATCCTTTTTGCCCACTCACCTGCTGATATTGATGTGGAAAAAGCAAAACTTCTTGAAGACTGTAAGTGTCTTTCTATAAATTACTGGGCAGTGTGAAAATTTGACCATGTCTTTGTGGTTTTATTTGAATTAATACTGTGAATTAAGTACACCATTTCATGTTTGGTGACGAGTGCCTTTTGAAGTGTGTATATTCACTCTAGCTAAGCATTGCATTTAAATACCCCCCCCAAGTGCAAATGTAAGATATTATCTGCAAGAATTCTGAAGACTAGGGCATTGTTCTTCCTCTTACCAGCATGCTGCTCTACTAACTTCCAAGCTTTATTCACATCTGATGTAACTCAATGAGAAAATTCTCAAATTTTAGAGAGAATCATTATCTGGTTCTAAATCCTATTCTATGCTTTCTGGAACAAAGATGAGTCTTCTGGTGTCTTTTAGAAGGCGGGGTGTGCTCCGCAGCTTTGCCCAAGTTGGCAGCTGTGTGTCTTCTCAGGCATCTTCAGCCTTCAGGACTGTGTAGTGTTTCAAGGAGTCATAAGGAGAATAACCCTACAAAGTTGAATGGGGTTATTCAATTTATGAAGTGTGCACAACACAAGCAGCTTCCACTCACACAGTTTCTGAGTGACGTGCTCTAGGCATCTACCTTCTCACAAAAAATAGCCAGTTTTCAGGCATTTGAAATTTTCTTTGATGTTGGATTAACCAGGAAAATTATGTAAAACCACTTTTCCCCTTATGACTGCAACACATTAGTTAATTGTCAAGTGACCTACGCAGCGCTCAGAGGTACATCCAGGACGTAAACTCCTAGCAGTTAGGAGCAGCATCTAAGCCAGCCCAGCACGAGAACAGAAGCTCTGCATTTGAAACTGACAAATCTGTACTTCTGTCACTCCTAGAAATGCACAAGGAAGTAGGCTACGGCATTCTTAAGAATCTCTGTTCCTACTGCCTATGTCCACTGTTCCCTGGGTATCGGATTTCATGATTCCTTCTATTGTCCCAAACTCTATACTCTCAAAGCCTAAAGGATCATTCATAGGTGAATCTTGTTCAAATAAAAACGATTATGATAATAATTTTAAAATAGCTGATATCATTGAACTGTTACAGCATTGGCTTGTACTAAAAATTTTATGCAAATTATCTTCTTAATCCTTCTAGCAGCTGACAGTAGATACTACTGTCAAAGCTCATTTCCCTCTGAGGAAACTAGAGCTTAGATAAGTTAAGAAATTTGCTTTAAGTCCATAGCTAGTAAGAAACAGACTGGTTCTAAATCAAACTACTACTTAGGATTGGAAACTGATGGGGCTAGAAGAATGAATGAGGTTTCTGCTATATGATGAAGTCTAGAAGAGCAGCTAGGTTTGGCTGGAAAATTAGGAAGGGGACGTGATATTGCTGAAGAGAAGGAAAATTGACACTGCCCCAAATCCTGCATACATAGGTGCACAATAAATATTGACAGTAATGAGCTTAGATTTTGATCTATACTTTAGGTCTTATTAATTAATATTTGGATACCATTGGGCGGTACCTGTGGCTCAAAGGAGTAGGGCACTGGTCCCATATGCCGGGGGTGGCTGGTTCAAACCCAGCCCTGGCAAAAAAACTGCAAAATATATACATATATATATTTGGAT
>NW_003852400.1:707365-713784 GCF_000181295.1 Otolemur garnettii
GGTTTTATAAGACTTTGGATATGGAGATGATTATTTAACTCTTGCAATAATTAACCATGAGAGAGAAAGAAGGGCAGAGGACTGTTACTGAGCTCTGGGAAATGCTTGTTTGGCAAGTAGAAGAGTCTTCATGAAGGAAGCAGAGTATGGGCAGAGAGGAAAGGGAAAATTAATTGGCTTTAATGAGCCAGAATGTCAAAAAAAGGCAGGAAAGGAAAGTGGGAGTCCAAGCTAGGCCTTGGGAAAGTTGCACATTGCGGAGGAAAGCATCCTGGGGCAGGGCCACCGCACTGCCCTGCTCTGGGTGCCATGCCCATCATGGTCTGCCCTGGATTTCTCAGCCTCAGCATCACTGACCTTAGAGACCAGATAAGTCTTTTCCTTGGACAGATGATTCTTGTCCTGTGCCTTGTTAAATGTTTAGCATCCCTGGCCTCTCTCCACTACATGCCAGTATCACCTGGACCCCAGTCATGATGACTATAATTGTCTCCAGTTGTGGTTAAATGTCCACAGAAAGATGAGGACAAATGGCCCTGGTTAAGGACTACTGGTCTGTGTAAACAGCTCTCTGTGATGTTGTGCAAGGCCACGGCTTTCTACCAGGAGCCGGCGGAGAAAGTTTGATTCTATTCTCTGCTTTGTGCCTTCCTAGTGGAGCCTTTTGCCATCCTGAGCAGCAAAAATATAGTCTGGAATAGATGAATTCTCCAGTCCCTTTCTGTTCTAACCCTCTGTAAGTATGATCTCACAAGAAGAAGGACAAGATGATCTGAGAACTACTTAAAGAGCATTACAGTCTAGAAATCAGCTTTCTTCAGATTAGATTGTTCTGAGTCAGAAGAACAGTTTCTCTTTCTGATTTGATAATAAATGGCCAGATAACACTTTGAAGAGCAAAATGAAACACTGTCTCCTAGAACAGAGATCTTCCTCCATTCCATTTATCTGCTAAATGAGACCATTTTATCTTTGTTCCTAATTCACCTGCATCCTAGCTCTGTAAGACAGGTCAAGTCTCCAATTTAGCAATTTTTCTAATATTAACCTCTCAAATTTATTTGTTCCCAACATATATTAATTTATGTTAGCACACTAAAGAACTATAAGTCAGTTATTCTTTCCTAAGATGCAAATTTACCTCATAACTGAAATTTTGTTGAAAAACATCATTTGAACCAAAGAAACCAGAAGAATTTCTCATTGTTACATCAGAAAAGAAACTATCTTAGTAGCAGACCTGTATTGGCAATTATTTTCCCAAACTTTTAGTGTGGGAAAATGGACTGTGTGAGTGTGTGTCAAGTTACCAAAAGACACTATGCCTTGCCTTCACAGTTTTAGGAGACTTTTGATTAAAAGTCTACTGCGGTATGTGCTACTACAGCAGAAATTACTAAAAGTACTTAAAGTGTATTAAGTTTTAGGTAAGAGATTTTGATTCAGGAAAAAAATGATTGCCATTATATTAAATGATTTATTTCTTTACATTATTCTTCTTTCTACAATTAAGTGGTACAACCTCCAACCATCACGCAACAATCTCCAAAAGATTACATTATTGACCCTCGGGAGAATATTGTAATCCAGTGTGAGGCCAAAGGGAAGCCTCCTCCAAGGTCAGTTGGTTTTTGCTTTGTTATGGTACTGAAAAGGTCAGGTGATCACTCTGAATAGAGAAGTAAGTGTGGGAATTTCTGTAAAATAAGGTTAGCGATGTGGAACACTTTCTTTTCTAGCTGGATATTTCTCAAATTGGCAGACTAGATTACCCTTTGGTTCACCCGACCAACTCCCTGTCTCAGTTCGGCCCTCCGAAGACATTGAAGGATTTCCAAGGATATTCCTAGGTCCTGCATCTCCTAAAGTATCATCCATAGCTTTATTATTTTGTCTTTCTGCTTAATAGAGCCAATTTGTTCTTAATAATCTAGATTTCCCTATTCATACCCCTCTGCAAAATGGTCAGAAATTGTAGGGAGATGTGAAAGAGCCTTCTAATCCTGGTTCTGTTACTAATGGCCCTATGACATGGGCAAACCTTTTTAGTTTCCTGCTCTGTAAAAGGAAGAGGTTGAATTGATGACTTTAAGATATTTTCTATCTCTGGCTCGGTGCCTATGGCTCAAGCGGCTAAGGCGCCAGCCACATATACCTGAGCTTGTGGGTTCCAATCCAGCCCAGCCTGCCAAACAACAGTGATGGCTGAAACCAAAAAATAAGCGGGCATTGTGGCAGACGCCTGTAGTCTCAGCTACTTGGGAGGCAGAGAGGGGAAAATCTCTTGAGCCCAGGAGTTGGAGGCTGCTGTGAGCTCTACCCAGGGTGACAGCTTTAGGCTCTGTCTCAAAAAAAAAAAAAAAAAAAAATCTTCTATCTCTATAGCATCCTATAAAATAGTCTAAATGGTTTTCCAAATTTGGTCAGGTTCAGTACTCAGGATTCATGCCATATGGATCTTAGCATGAACACTGCATTTAGAGCTGGTAAAGAGAGGAGAGATAATCCAGCCCAAGCAATACACTTATAGATGAAAGACTGATTCCCAATAATTCTAGGTAACTTATCCAAGGTCCTACACTGGATAATCTGTAAGTTGCCTCATAATGTATGGGAGTTTTGGAGAGTTGGTTTATTACTATTAAAATGTAATGTGGATTTTTAAGTAATAAAGAAGTGAAAGTTTCTAGATATTTTATTTCCAAGTGTGTCTTTTATAGGCCTTATAGCACTTAAGAAAAAAATTAACTGATATGAAATGCCCTATGCCCTATGTCAAAACTTCAGGGAAAGGTTTGCTTCAAAACAATAGAGTCTGCCATGCTATGGGAAACCCTCTCTCACACAAGCCCTGATGTATGTCTTTGCTGGGCTTTCTCTCAGTATCATACTTATTTAATACCTCCTGTAACTCTCTGTAAAGCAGGATTTCTCCTCCTCACCACTATCAGTATTTAGGGTGAGGTCATTTTTTGTTTCTTTGTTTTGTGGAGATGAAGCTGTCCTGTGCTTGGTGTGATATGTAGCATGTCCCTGGCCTCTACCCACTATAGGTCAGTAGCATCCACCACCTCCTGCACTAGTTTTCACAGCCACTGCTGCAAAGACGAGCAGGGACAAGGAAAATCCCTGTAGGCCCAGAAAATACTGTGAAGTCTAGAGATTCATGCCCGGGTATGAGCATGGCCTTTATTATTTTGCAACTACTTACAAAGTATTTAATTACATGAGCACTGTGACTTTTATATAAGACAGTCTTTTAAATAAATAATGCTGAGGCTTGGCGCCCATAGCACAGTGGTTACGGTGCCAGCCATATACACCAAGGGTGGTGGGTTCGAACCTGGCCCTGGACCTGCTAAACAACAATAACAACTATAACAAAAAATAGCTGGGCGTTGTGACGGGTGCCTGTAGTTCCAGCTACTTGGGAGGCTGAGGCAAGAGAATTGCTTAAGCCCAAGAGTTTGAAGTTGCTGTGAGCTGTG
This sequence comes from Otolemur garnettii, assembly GCF_000181295.1. NCBI lineage: Eukaryota > Metazoa > Chordata > Mammalia > Primates > Galagidae > Otolemur > Otolemur garnettii. Next base: position 710,854 of record NW_003852400.1, read on the forward strand.
ATGCCACAGCACTCTACTGAGGGCGACATAGTGAAACTCTGTCTCAAAAATAAAAAAAAAAATCCCAAGAAAGAAATCTCAGATGACAGTTTGGCATACCTCCTCATGAATTCACAAAATCATCTCTAGAATTAAAAAACTCTCAAATTATACATATAGAATCACCATTTTTAATAACCAACATTTAAAACACCCCCAACTCCTATCTCTTACCCACCTCTCAACCTACACTTTGCATTTTGTAATTTGAAACTAGTCTGATCAATTTTCCACACATAGTCAATAGTACTTTGTAAAGGGCTTTCTTGTCACATTTTAGCCCAGAGCAATTTTTTATAAGCAGTGAATAGCAGCATTTACAATAAAAATGGTAATAAAGGGTGCCCAGGAGTCTTGCTTCCTATATTTTCTTAGAAAAATGAACAGAAATTTGTGCTCAAGATTTCTCTATCAAGTCAGATTTGGGTCAGCTCTGCAGAAGACAGGCACCTTCAAAATGTATAGTCCGAACTTCTCTCTAACTCATGATTCAGTGAAACATATTAGGTATCGGGGCTTATTGCTCTTTTACCCAATAATAAAATCTAGTAATTATTTCTAGAAATTCATAAAACTGCTGGGAATTTGTTACAAAGTAATCCTATTTTTCTGGACCATTAACATACTTCAAATTTTGTGTGTTGGGCAGCTTTTCCTGGACCCGTAATGGGACTCATTTTGACATAGACAAAGACCCTCTGGTCACCATGAAGCCTGGCTCAGGGACACTGGTCATCAACATCATGAGCGAAGGGAAGGCTGAGACGTATGAAGGAGTCTATCAGTGTACAGCGAGGAACGAACGCGGGGCTGCGATTTCTAATAACATCGTCGTCCGCCCTTCTAGTAAGTGGGACTTGTCAACCAAATAGGACCCTTAAAAGAATTGGGCCAAGGCTCACTTTTGTTACATCCAAATACGTTACAGTAAAAAGCAACAGCATTGCTTCTGATAGTCTCACTTTGTTTTGCATGAAAATTATTGCTCCTTCCTACTTTACCCTAACAAGCTCCTCGCCCTCATGCTTTGCTAATCCAATGTGTCTTTATACAAGTTCTGAATAAGACACCAGCGTTTTTAAAAAACTGTTTCTTCTCTAGATTTATCTTCTTATTTATTTCTCATGTATCTTACATGTAAGAAAAATTCCTATGCCCAGATGGATCACATAAATAATCCAAGTTTAAGTCTTACTTATTTAAACATTTTTGTTTCAAAATTTCACTGGAAATAGAGTGTTTTCTCTAACCCTGATATTATTGTGGCTCTTTTAGCAACGATCAACACTGAAACCCTCTCAACAACCTCGACAGCATATATTTAAGTAACAGTGACAATTTGCTGTTCTGGTCATTTAAAAAAAAATTATTACATGTGTAATATATGTTCGCTATAAAAAAATTAATTACAAATAAGCAGAACAATTTAAAATCTACTCATCAATCTTCCCATTTTACGAAACAACTATTGCTCAAATATTCTTTCTGTTTTTTCCTGGGCAGATGTATATGTGTGTTTTTTAAATCAGTCCATTCTGGCAGGCCTCCGTGGCTCATGTCTATAATTCTAGCATTCTGGGAGGCCGAGGCAGGTGGATTGCTAGAGCTCAGGAGTTCAGCACCAGCCTGAGCAATAGCAAGACCCCATCTCAAAAACTAGCCAGGCGTTGTGGTGGGTACCTGAGGTCCCAGCTCCTCTGGAGGCTGAGGCAAGCAGATTGCTTGAGGACAAGGTTTAGGTTGCTGTCAACTATAATGATACCACAGCACTCTCCCAGAGTCACAGAGTGAAAGTCTGTCTCAAGAAAAATTAATAAATAAAAAATAAAACTAGCTCATTCTGAAATATTATTAAACAGCCTTGTTATTGATATATTATGTACATATATCCATGTTATTGATATAGTATGTACATATTCTCATAACAATCTTATAAACAAACATATAATATTTTATGGTATTCAAAGGCATAGATACACAATTATGTATTTAACATTTTTTGACCTTTAAGTGTTTTTCATTCTTTTGTGAAGACATGCTTATATCACAATTATGCATCTTGCTAATGATATATTTCGTATAAATTCTTAGCTATGGAATCATGGACTCAGAATTTAAACATTCAATGGCAGTGAATGAGAATTGTCAGTTCTTACTATATTTGACTTGTATTTTACTTTTTAAAAAAGTACTCTGCATTTAAAAATTATTTTCTCATTAATTTAATGTACATAAATTCCAAGTTGCTATTTCTCCAAGAATTCAGTTTGCCCTCTTTTATAGTACTTTCTTTATTTTTCAATGCAAAAATAACTGAGAAGTTATTTTTTTTAATAGGGTCACCACTGTGGACCAAAGAAAAACTTGAACCAATAACACTTAGAAATGGTCAATCTTTAGTACTTCCCTGCAGACCCCCAATTGGATTACCACCACCTATAATATTTTGGATGGATAATTGTAAGTTTTGACAGTATGAACTTTCTCCAAGAACCTTATGATTATTTATTGTCATAATAAATTATTACCTCTTGTGATTCATAAAATGTTTACATTATAGAGATGCTCAGGAAAATAACTGCTCTTCTAAATGAATAGCGTGTCCCAGGATTCATTCACTCAATTTTATTGAGCACTTACTATGCTCCAGATACTGCTCTAAACTAAACAAATATCCTACTCTTGCTGAGCTTGCATCATATGCAGTTGGCATGGAGGGAGGTGTAGGAAAAGGCAGACAACTAATGCATTTAGAAAATCTGTGTCCACTGGCACTAAGTGCTATGAAGAAAAATAAGGCAGAGTTTGGAGCAAAGACTTAAGGGGAGAGAGCAACCCAGGCCCCTAAATACATGAGCAAAGACTTAAGGGGAGAGAGCAACCCAGGCCCCT
>NW_003852400.1:713877-728261 GCF_000181295.1 Otolemur garnettii
GTAGAGAGGGAACACTGGTCCAAGCCCCTAAGGAAAGAGCATCCCTGATATCTTAAAAAGCAAGGTCAAGTTCACCTGACTGATGGAACCCATGGGGAGGGTGATGGGCAAGGTCAGAAAGGTCACAGGGACTCAATGGAAAGGGTTTTGGCTTTCCTGAGCTAATAGGTCAACATGTTATCATAGAGGTAGCACATGGCGGTGCTTGGAGACTAAGAAACGAGGATGTGGGATGTGAGAAGCCTGTGAAGACATTTCATGTCAAGGTGCCCAGCACGAGTCAGAGATACATGAGTCAGAAGGATGATCCAGGACTGTAATCAGACATGTATGGATCCTCAGTACACAGCTGCTCCCTGGAGCCCGGGGCTGGATGAGAAAATTCAGGGAGTAGATGAGGGGGTAGGTGCAGAGGCTGGAAGACTGAGATCAGGAGCCCTCTAGTGGCCTAGGACTTAGGGAGAAACCAGAAAAGCAAACATTAAGGAGCGGACATTGAGGTGAGAAGAGAACAGAGAGTGACATCCTAGGACAAGGTGAAGAATATGCATCATAAAAAGCAGGGGCCAAGCACGGTGGCTCACACCTGTAATCCTAGCACTTTGGGAGGCCGAGGCAAGAGGATTGCCTGAGGTCAGGACCAGCCTGTTTGAGGCCAGCTTAAGCAAGAGTGAGACCTTATCTCTATAAGCCAGAGTAAGACCTTATCTCTATAAAATATAAGAAAAATTAACTGGGTATAGTGGTGCTCCCTTGTAGTCCCAGCTACTTGTAAGACTGAGGCAGGAGGTTCACCTGAGCCAAAGAGTTTAAGGTTGTAGTTAGCAATGATGAGGCCACTGCACTCTAGCCCAAGCAACAGAGTGAGACCCTGTTCAAAGAAAAAAAGAGAGAGAGAGAGAGAGACAACGTGGTTAGCTGTTTCAAACGTGCTGATCAGGTAACATGAGGAGTGGGAAATAACTATTGAATTTAGCAACATAGAGGTCATTAGTAATGTTGGTAAGAGTCTTAGGTGGAATGGTGGCAATGAACTTAAAATCTTTGTAGGAAATATATTCTATTCTCAGTGGCCTCTTCTGAAATCACAGGCTATATACACATTACTAATGAGAAAATTTCTAACATTTCACCCACATTTTAATTCTTCCTATATAAAAGCAGTCAGAATATATATCACAAAGAAATGAAAAACAAACATGTAAATAGATAATTGTACAAATGTATTTTTCCTATCACTACGTAATAGCTTTTACAGCTTTCGCAAGAATAAGTAGTAAGCCAAATGTAAATGAGTGCTTTATGGCTTCAAGATTAACAAATGTCACTGCCAAAATTAGGCCCAGTATTTGGTCCTTCGCTTTTTATTCCAAAATGATGACTTTGTTACTTAATAAGGAGACACATCACATGTAAAGTCTCAGAATCATCTAAATTCGTAACTAAAATACTTCCCACATTCCACAGCTGGCCATGTCTTTTGCATACATTTTAGGCTGTTGAAAGGCATCTAACCTTTCAAATGGACTTGCACCTGGAATATTAGAAAGATTTAGATCCATATAACATTCCCCTTGCAAAATGACATCATGAAGTCATTTGTATATGCGTACGTTTTTATTCAAATGAAATGCAAAGGAACTCAGAGGGCAAAATGCCACCACCCTTGTGTAGCTCCATTGTCTTAACATTTGTTCCACCAACATCCATCAGTGATAAAATACAGGAGGAGAAACAGAAGACAACAAATATATGCTTGTCTTTGACCTTTTTTATTCATTAGATAAGTATACATTATTTTTCAGAGTTATTTCTAAAACAATCCTTTCCTGGGGGATGAATGACTTAAAACCATGAATTTGCAACTGCCAACCAAACTCTCATCTTGACCACTAAGTTGGTTAACGTGATTAACCAGTTTTCTTTCAAGCTTGGGCTCTTCATTTCTCTGTCTTTTCCTGCCTGTGGGAGCTGCAGGCTTTTAGCCATAATTTTGCATTTTGTGAAATGTTAGACCAAGCACCTGTCACGGGATGAGCATGCCCGCTTGACTCAAGTGGAGAAATCCTGCCAGGAGGAGTAACACCTGCCTGAGGCCACTGGGATGTGCAGATCTCCCAGCTCTCTCACAGTTAAGGCTCTGTGAACTGAATCAGGAGCTCTAGGGTGCATTTTAGCCAGCCAAATGTAAATTCACATACAGATCGTGGTTCCACCTCCTTGCATCCTTCGTCCACTTTCTCCCCTCCAAATAAATTCTGGCACTCCATTACACAGAAGGGTGACTAGAGCTAGCAATAATGCATTATGTATTTCAGATATCTAGAAGAGAAGGTTTTGAATGTTCTCATAACAAAGAAATGATAACTGTCTAAGGTGATGGATATGCTAATTACCATGAGTTGATCATTACACAGTGTATACATGTATCAAAACATCACATGGTACCCCATAAATTTGTACAATTTATTATATGTCAATAAGAGAAAAAGAAAATCTTTCCTCCATGCCTAAGAGTAGATAGGTCCTTAACTGGACCAGAGGGGATATGAATTATCCTGCATGAAACTGGACGGTCAAATGGTTATTCATTTAACCCTTCAGTGAATATTTAAAGGAGCCCCTATGAAGGCCCAGGCACAGTTCCAGTGCTATGACAGAGGCCAAAACAGGTGAAAGTGTCCAGCCTCCTGGAACTTAAATTCTGTGTGGGGAGACGGGCAATCCATCATGCATGTGATAAGTAAAACATGTTATATGTGAGAGGTCATGAGTAATTCAGGAAAGAAAAAGGAGAGGAGGTGAGGGAGGCTGGGCTGAGGGCTTTCTTTAGGGCAGGCTGCAGCATTAAACAGCGTTAGTATTGCATCCTCCTGTTAATGGCCCATTTGCCACCTGATTTTTCTGTTGGGTCATGAGCACAGCCAGGGCTGAGACTCTAGCATGCCTGGGCCTGGCCCGAGCCTAGCTCACCATTAAGTCCTCGTGTAAGTATTTGGTTTCTGACCACTGCTTGTGTGTAGGGGCGACCTATGTTACAGCCTTACAATCTTCCTTAATGCATCTTCTAAAATATGGGTGTATATGTTTTTACCAGTTAGGGAATCATTTTGATATTAGAAAAAGTCACACAAACTTTCTATAAAACATTTTTTGTTGTTGTTTAGTAAAACACTTGCTAAATAAGACACTTCTCTGTATGCCTCCAATCTCACCTCTGCTCCCACTCTGGAGAAATTAGGGTTGAACAGGTACAGTTAGAGTTTTAGTGTGTCATGTATACTGTTTATAGTTATTTGGTTTTACCCAAAGAGCTTTGTAGAGAAAAAATTACATCCAAATGAAGTTCACAAAACCATTGGTAGATACATTTATCTTGCTAATTTGGAAAGCGGCCCCTGTATGATGGAATGATAGGATATCTCTCTGCCTTTCTCTAGCCTTTCAAAGACTTCCACAGAGTGAGAGGGTTTCTCAAGGTCTGAATGGGGACCTTTATTTTTCCAATGTCCTCCCAGAGGACACCCGGGAAGACTACATCTGTTACGCCAGATTTAATCATACTCAAACCATACAACAGAAGCAACCAATTTCTGTAAAAGTGATTTCAGGTAAGACTTCAGCTTCCTGAATCTTTCTGTGAATGATCTTTAAAGGGTTGGCCCTACTTAATGGGCACAATGTAGGGGTGTGTAGCACACCTTTTGGGTGCAGGACGCAACTACCAGAGGGACTCTACCTAACAAAGTCAAAATTGTGACCTGGTTGCTTGTACCCTCACATTAACCTGAAATTGATTAAGTAAATAAATAAATAAATAAAGTGTTGACATACACATTATAAAGAGCATGCATACCTAAGTAGTATAATTTATAGTTTTTGCTATTGTTACCATTACTGGTTCCATGAGAACCTTCTGAATCGGGTGGTGTTCTGAGCACTTATGTGTGCATGATGTCCCACAATGGCTTTTATGGTAGTCCTGCTTTTTACTGGTTGGGGGTGGCTAAGTGAATTAATGAGTTAATCATGTACAGTGTAAAGCAGTGCTTTTACTTGGTCGGGACGGCACTCGATCAGCACAGCTGTATACATTTGTTTTTGTTGCCCAATACTTTTTGACTCGACTCCCCTACTTTTGTGCCCTCTTCATAATATTCTGTTTATTTCAGTGGATGAATTGAATGACACTATAGCTGCTAATTTGAGTGACACTGAGTTTTATAGTGGTGAGTTATGGTGATTGTAACTGACATTCTCTCCTTCATTGTAGAACTTAGTTCACTAACTTCACCTCCATGGCTATATAACTTCTTTATGAAATTCCTGGTTTCATGTTTAACACCACTAATATAAATGTATGTCTCTTATGAGCTTTAGCTATAAATTTCAAGCATGTCACTAGAACATTTTCCATGATGTATGTATAACAGTGAAACTTGTTATAACTGTGTTCATGTAAAGAACCATTTCATGTGATTTGAAAAAAATCTTTCATGTATGTTCAGAACTATATTTCCTATTTTTTATTCTGTTCATAAACTTTTCTTGTGAACTAAATTAGAGTTGGCAGGGTGCTTTCACCTGCTAGAATACTGGCTCATCAGAGCCTTTAGCAACTAACATTAAGTGATTTTCCTAGTAAATCATCACATTGCCTATCTGTTTTTACATTACAGTGTCAATATAATTAGCAATAGCACTTTTCATGGTTTTGTTTTTAGAACCATGTCACTATCTTTAATGGAACTAGACTTTCTAAAAAATAGAGCATGAAACTTCACTCTTTTAAATAGAAATGAATTTTCTTTCCTTGAGGGAAATAATGGTTCTCATGTATAGACTCTATCAGTAGAAATAGTGAATTCCAGGTAGGGGGGGGTCCTCTTTAGTTATCTACAGGCAGAATATCTGCTGTATTAATTTTTTACCCTTAACATATAAAGTAAAACATATTAAGATATCACCAGTGACTAGGACCCTAGACATACCACAACTCCTGGGTTATTTTATTTTTATTTTAATACACTCCTGAAAATTATGGTCTTTAAGACCATTCCCAAAGTGATTTTAGAGGAGTGAATGTTCTCCCCTAGTCTCTAAATTTTTAAGAAAACTTATTTCTCTCAAGTAATATAATACCTTTTCTGGTATTCAGGGATTTTTCCTTCGGAGAAATAAGGGTAATTCATATACTACCTTTTTATTCAGTTTTAGTGAGCATCAAATTGATAATGCATTGAAGTGTTGAAAAATTTCAAGGGCTGTAGAACCTTAAGATGGTGTAATTTCCACATTAAGTTTTTCTGAGAATCCTTCAGACGATAAGGCTACATTTTGAAAAAGTCTCCATAAATAAGAAGGTACCCTAGATGAAGATCTCTGACTTGAACCTTCTCTATTTTTCTATTAAGGAAAGTGATTTTAATTTAACAACTGATTTCTATTTTAATAATTTACACTATTATTCTTAATTTATAGTATAGAATTTACAAGACTTCTCTCAGTAACTCTCTAGTTTGGTTTTGCTTTTTTCCATAAACCTTGCAGTTTGGGGATCTTAATATGATTAATCAGTGGATTTGGCTATAATGCCCCCAGCAAAACTAAAATACCCCTACCATAACCATATCTTTCTGAAAATCCTAACATCTTTCACAAGACAATTAATTTTTGCTTCCACCTGAGCACTAATCATAAAGGAAATGTAGTTGACAGCATGATTTTCTTCTCCACATCAACATGTTGGGGATTAAGTATTCCACAGAAAATTTATAAAAACTTAACCCAAATTAAGAAAATATACAAAAGGGAAAACAATTTTTATTATTTGGGCTTATACAACCATAATTGTTTCTATCCTGGGTAACTGAGTAAGTAATGGCTCTTTGTAAGGCAGAGAGCGTATCTGTTTAGCTTAGCAAATTTTACAATTAATGTTAAATAGTTTTGAAAAGGGATTAGAATTTCAGGCAGCTTCTTTTTTTTTATGTGACACAGTGGATTGTGTTTCCAGAAATACATATTCATAAGTTTTAATGCATATTGATTTTCTTGTTTGCAGCTAAATCAAGTAGAGAGAGGCCACCAACTTTTTTAACTCCAGAAGGCAATGCAAGTAACAAAGAGGAATTAAGAGGAAATGTGCTTTCACTAGAGTGCATTGCAGAAGGATTGTGAGTTAACACTTTCTTTCCTGATGTACATTTCTTATAAAAGTATGGTAGGTTGGTAGAGAGGCATTAATATCATAGGAAGAGTAATTCTAATTGCCTCATACTAATTCTATCAAGCAAAAAATATAGTAATGCTCTCCAAAGTTGACTATGTGAATCTCATATTATTGTTAAACTGTTTTGTTAATGTAATAGTGTTCATGTTGAAATAATCACCTATTATTATAATAAGGATGTATCATTTTTCTATTTGGTAACAAATCACCTCAAAACTTAGTGGTTTAAAAATAATTGCTATTTATCATTGATTCCTTGTCAGAGGTCTGCAGGGTAGTAGAGCTGTACCCAGCTTGGTTCAGCTAAATGCAATGAATGAAACATGCTCCGACATCTGTGAGGTGGCTCATTGGTCAGTTCACGCCTCTTAGGGCCTGTTGTCTATTCTTTGGGGGATCTGTGCTGTTGGCCATGAGTTTCTCACATCCCTCCAGCCATCTCATCACATACGAGGCCTCTTGGCATCAGACTAGCACGTTGTCTCTTCCACAGTTTCCTATCAGCAGGTCATAAGGCTAAGCCCAGATTCTTTGAACTGCTTCATCTGTGCACATCTCAAAATTGAAGCCATCCCAGAACTGATGTGCCTTTGACATAGGTTGCATGGAGGGCTAGCCCAGATTCAAGAGCAACTATTATGTTAGTCCACATTACAGTCAAGTTTCTATATAGATCTCCCACTCATGCCTGGCACAGAGCAGGTACCATTGGTATGGGTACATCTGCTGAAATCCTGGAATGGAATCTCACGAATATGCCGCCTTCACGTGTTGTGATCCCTGCTGCCCTTGACATGGTGACTTACTGTTCTCAGCTTACTTCTTGAATCCAGGAATAAATTTCCTTCAGGAGGCACATGGAGGCCTCTGCTGGTCAAATCAGGAAATCACGCTGTACTATACTCCGCTCTTAAAGCAACTGAAAACCAACAAAACCCTCCTTTAAATACGAGTTAAAAATCCATCCTTTCTGCCAGAATTAAAAAACAAACAAACGAAAACTTCCAATTTTCATCATCATTGCATAAGAAAGTAGTTTAATCTGCCAAACTCTAACTTTGGGGGGGAGGGTGGGTAGAAGTACCTACTCTCACAATTTAGTGACTTCTTTTCCACAATGAGATGTAAAAAACTAAAATATGATTGGTATTTAGAAATTTCACAAAACTCCCAAAGGAATTTTAAAAACTTTGGGATGTTGTAAAATCAAGATTGAGACTCTATTATTTATAAACCAGCAACCATTGGACAGATAGACTCAAGTTATTTCTAATTTTTAACAACTGTACAGTAGGATAGTAGGCATCCGAGGCCATTCATGGCTTTGTGAGGTTTAAACTATGATATTGTCCTTCTATTTTCATTTCCCTCTCACCTTCAAGTCATATGAGATGCAGATTAGTCTGACTATAAGGAAACATCAAACTACATTATGAGATTCCACAGGTATATACTACATAGTATTTCAGTTTTGCAAAATGATTTCACATCCTCTACATTTTTTATATTTATAGCATGTTTTAATTTTAGAATCTATTTCATTAGATATATATGCTCACTTATTTTTATTAAACTGAACAAGCCAAAAACAATTTTACAATCAATTAATCCCATATACATTTCTGTTGACAAATATTGTGATTTTCCTGCAGGCCTGAACTGTGCTTTTTTCATCAGTATCTTCTCAATACACAGCTTGGTGCTTGGCACATAGTTCAGTGCTTAGGAAATGTTTGTGTTGAACAGATTTTTATTTTACCCTCATGAAAACCTTCTAAAGTCATTAGATTAAGTCAAGTATTATTATCCCAATGAAAGCAACTAAGGAAACTAAAGCCCAAAGAGACCAGAGATCCAAGATTAGAGAGAAATTTAGAGAGAGGGATGGAATTTGAGGAAAGTCTTTTAATCCCAAGCCTGTATTCTGACTTTTCATATGTCTCTATAGTTCATGACTTAATAAGAAACAGAGTTGAGTGAGAAATGGTATGAGTAACACATGAGCTATTCTTATCAATTAATAGTCTTAAATGTCACCAACAATGAAACTAACAAATGCTATTCCCCTAATCACTTAATTCACATCATCACATAGCCTGTTATACAATACAATAGAAAGGTTCTTCCATTCAAAATGGAAATGTATATAAAAGTTCATGGGGAGGGGGAAGGAAGATGGCTGACTAGAGACAGCTTTCACCAGAGGCTCCTGTCCAGAGGGAGACATACTAGACAGAAGAGGACTCTGAAGTCAGAAGTGGGAAGCTGAGTTAAGAAAGAAGATAGACAAGTGCACATCGTCTCTGCTGAGGGAAGCTGAGACTCCAAGGAAAGAGGATCCAAGAAAACAAATTCCAGGTACAAAGTCCCATCACTCCCTCAAGTGAGTGCCTCAATGTGGGCTCTCTGTAAGAAAGTAGGGAACAAAAGACCTCTCATTTTACAGCACAGGAGAGGGCCACTAAACACAGAGCCTCCTTCTCCAGGGAGGTCCTACTTGTGAGCGTAGGCAGGTGTTTGGTGTACTTTCAGTGCCAAATTCCTTTGGTGGTCATCCTTCCCAGCATAAAACAAAACAAATATTTTCCCTGCAATTCTGAACTACCAGAACATCCTTACCCTCTTGCCTCATGGTCTGAAGGTGTGCTCCCTAAAGATCTCAGAGTGTTTGGCAATTCCCTGACACTACATATTTGTCAAGGGAAACACTCAACATGAAGAGATTTCAATAATTAACATTTATGTGCCCTACCTGAATGCTCTTTAATTTATTAAAAAAAAAAAAACCCTAATGGATGTGATATCTTCCTGCACTGTAATAGTTGGATTTTAACACCCCTTTGTCAGTTCTGGATAGATCCTCCAAGAAGAAACTAAACAGGCTCAGCGCCTATAGCTCAACCGGCTAAGGCGCCAGCCACGTACACCTAAGGTGGCAGGTTCAAATCCCCAGCCCGGACCCACCAAACAACAATGACGGCTGCAACCAAAAAATAGCCAGGCATTGTGGCGGGCGCCTGTGATCCCAGCTACTTGGGAGGCGGAGGCAGGAGACTCACTTGAGCCCAGGAGTTGGAGGTTGCTGTGAGCTGTAATGCCACGGCACTCTACCCAGGGGGACAGCTTGAGGCTCTGTCTAAAAAAAAAAAAAAAGAAAAAAACTAAAAAAAGAAATAATGCACTTAAACTTGACCCTAAAACAAATGGACTTAACAGACATCTACAAAATAGTTCATCCTAATAAAACTGAATATACATTCTTCTCATTAGCCCATGGATTATCTTCCAAAATTGATCGTATCTTAGGACACAAGTCTAAACTCAGCAAATTTAAAAGAATGGAAATTATTCCTTGTATCTTCTCAGACCACCATGGAATAAAAGTTGAACTCAACAGCAACGGGAATCTTCACACTCAATCTAAGCTTTGGAAACTAAATAACCTTATGCTGAACAGTAGCTGGGTCAAAGATAAGATTAAGAGGGAAATCACTAAATTTTTTGAACAAAATGACAGTGACGACACAAATTATCAAAACCTGTGGGATAATGCAAAGGCAGTCCAAGAGGGAAATTTATAGCATTGGAACCCTTCACCAAGAAAACAGGAAGAGAGGAAGTCAACAACTTAATGGGTCATCTCAAACCACTGAGAAAAGAAGAACATTCCAACCCCAAACCCAGCAAAAGAAATAACCAAAATTAGAGCAGAATTAAATGAAAATTGAAAATAAAATAATCATTCAGAAGATCAATGAAACAATAAGTTGGTTCTTTGAAAAGATTAATAATATTGATAAACTTTTGGCTAGCCTAACCATAAACAGAAAAGTAAAATCACTAATAACTTCAATCAGAAATGATAAAGGAGAAATAACAACAGATGCCACAGAAATTTAAAAAAAAAATCCTCAGTGATTACTACAAAAAACTCTATTCTCAGAAATATGAAAATCTGGAGGAAATGGACCAATACCTGAACACATGCCACCTTTCTTGGCTCAACCCAAAAGAATTAGAAATTTTGAACAGAAAACAAAAAAAAAAAGAAAGAAATTTTGAACAGATCTATATCAAGCACTGAAATAGGATCAACTATACAAAATCTTTCAAAAAAGAAAAGTCTGGGGCCAGATAACTTTACATCAGAATTCTACCAAACCTTCAAATAGGAACTAGCACCTATATTACATAACCTTTTCCAAAACATAGAAAAAGAAGGAATCTTCCCCAACACATTCTATGAAGCAAATATCACCTTGATCCCCAAACCAAGAAAGGACCCAACAAAGAAAGCAAACTATAGATTAATATCATAAATGAATAGTGATGCAAAAGTACTCAATAAGATCCTAGCTAATAGAATTCAATGGCACATCAAAAAATTTATACACCACAATCAATTTGGTTTTATCCCAGGGTTACAAGGTTGGTTCAACATACGTAAATCTACAAATATAATGCACCACATGAATAAAATAAAAAACAAAGACCATATGATTCTATCAATTGATGCAGGAAAAGCTTTTGATAATATCCAGCATCCTTTTATGACTAGAACGCTTAAGAAAATAGGCTTAGACGGGACATTTTTTAAACTGATAGAAGCCATCTATAGCAAACCCACAGCCAATATCATATTGAATGGAGTAAAATTGAAAATATTTCCATGGGTGGTGCCTGTGGCTCAAAGGAGTAGGATGTTGGCCCCATATGCTGGAGGTGGCAGGTTCAAACCCAGCCCTGGCCAAAAACTGCAAAAAAAAAATTTTTTTTTAAAAGAAAAAAAATTGAAAACATTTCCACTCAGATCTAAAACTAGACAAGGATGCCCATTATCTCCACAGGTATTCAACATAGTAATGGAAGTCCTAGCCATTGCAATCAGGCAAGAGGAGGGGATCAAGAGTATTCCAATGAGGTCAGAAGAGATCAAACTCTCACTTATCATGGATGATATGATCTTATAACTGGAAAACCCCAAGGACTCAACTACAAAGCTCTAATAAGTGATCCAGGAAGATACAACAATAGTCAGGCCAAAAATATAATCAAAGACTCTATTCCTTTTACAGTAGTGTCAAAAGAAGATGAAATACCCGGCAATTTATCTAACAAAGGACACAAAAGATCTCTATAATGAGAATTAAGAAATCCTAAGAAAAGAAATAGCTAATGATGTTAACAAATATAAAAACATATGCTCATGGCTGAGAAGAATCAACATTGTTAAAAATGTCCATACTACCCAAAGCAATCTGCAGATTTAATGCAATCCTTATCAAAACACCAATGTCATACGTTAAAGAACTTGAAAAAATAGTACTTCATTTTATATGGAATCAGAAAAAATCTCAAATAGCCAATACATTACTTAGAAATAAAAACAAATCAAGAAGTATTTCAAATAGTATATAAACCAGCACATTGCACCCCATAAATGCATTAATGTACACAGCTATGATTTAACATAAAAAAAAAAAAGAAGAAGCAGCATCACATTACCAGACTTCAGGTTATACGATAAATCTACAGTGATCAAAACAGCATGTTACTGGCACAAAAACAGAGATACAGATATATGGAACAGAATAGAGAATTTAGAGATGAACCCAGCCACATGTCATTATTTGATCTTTGATAAGCCTAACAAAAACATACATTGGGTCAAAAACTCCCTGTTTAACAAATGGTGCTGGGAGCTGGCTAGCAATGTGTAGAAGACTGAAACTGGACTGTCAACTTTCACCATTAACAAAAATTGATTCTCATTGGATAAAAGATTTAAATTTAAGATATGAGACTATAAAAATCTTAGAAGACAGTGCAGAGAAAACACTTGAAGATATTGGCCTAGGAAAATATTATATGAGGAGGACACCCCCACCCCTGGCATTTGAAGCAATACCAAAAATATATTACTAGTATCTGATCAAACTAAGAATCTTTTGCACAGCTAAGGGCCCTGTAAATAAAGCCAACAGACAGCCTTTAGAATGGGAGAAGATTTTTACATGTTATTATTCTGACAAAGGTCTGATCACTACAATCTATAGAGAACTCAAATTAATCAGTAAGAATAGAATAAACAACCCCATTTCTTTGTGGATAAGAGATTTGAACAGAAACTTCTCTGAAGATGACAGGTGAATGGCCAACTAACACATGAAAAAATGATCATCATCTTCAATCATCAGAAAAATGCAAATCAAAACCACTTTGAGATATCACTGAACTTCAGTGAGATTAGCCCACATCACAAAATCCCAAAACTGAAGATGTTGGTATGGATATGGAGAAAAGAGAACACTTCTACACTGCTGGTGGGATTGCAAACTAATACAGCCTTTTTGGAAAGCACTATGGAGAATTCTCAAGGAATTAAAAGTTGACCTACTGTTTGATCCTGCAATTCCATTACTAGGTATCTACTCAGATGAACAAAAATCATTTTACAAATAAGACATTTGCACAAGAATGTTTATTGTAGCCCAATTCATAATTGCCAAGTCATAGAAGCAGCCCAAATGCTCATCAACCCATGAATGGATTAACAAATTGTGGTAGATGTATACCACTATGCAGCCATAAAAAAGATGGAGCCGTTACATCTCTTATGTTTATCTGGATGGAGTAGGAACATATTCTTCTCAGTAAAGTATCTGAAGAATGGGGGAAAAGTATCCAACATACTCAATACTATTATGGAACCTATATATAATCACTTACACATTCATACAAATGATAGAACACCAATATAGTCAAAAAAAAAAAAGGAGGAGAGAGGAAGGAGAAGGCAGGAGAGAGGGTAAGGTAAAGTGGAGGGAAGGTATTTGATAGGATCTCACCGAACATGCACACTGCAAGGGTACATTTTAAAACAACTCAGAGTATATTATAAATGTCTTTCCATAAAAAAATAAGTAAGTGAGGTGATGGTTATGTTAATCAGTTTGATTTAAGCATTCCACATTGTATATCAAATCATCACCTGTACCCCATAAATGTATACAGTTATGATTTAATAAAAATTAAATTTAAAAAACTTCATGGGCAGAGATATGTTTATTAGCTTTTTGTTTATTTTAAATTCTAACTGATAAAAAATTCTAACTCAGTATTATTAATGAAATGGTAATCCTTTTGATTGATATAGTACCTTTGTAAAAAATTTCCGGAAATTCATCATTGGTCAGAACTCTTAGGCCACTTCAGTAAAGAAATTCATGTTAGCATTCACACTACATCACTGAAGTCAGAGTTTATGGTATGCCATAAATTAGCATAGTCCTGATTATGTGAAAGTTTAAAACTTTGAGCATTATTTGTAAAAGGGTGATGCTAATTAAAATATCTATAAAATCTGTCATATTTCTCATGATCTTTATATAAAGATTTCTTATAAGCCTACATGAAAATTCACCTTCAAAAGCAATCACAGGTGGACTTATTTCTTTCTAACATCATCATTTATTTATCCTATCAGGCCTACCCCAATTATTCACTGGATAAAAGAAGATGGAACACTACCTGTCAACCGGATGTCTTATAAGAACTTTAAGAAAACTTTGCAGATCACTCATGTTTCAGAAGCAGACTCTGGAAATTACCAGTGTATAGCAAAAAATGCATTAGGAGCCATCCATCATACCATTTCTGTTACAGTTAAAGGTATATCTTTACTTAAAATATACTCCTCTTGCCTTTATGAGAAATCAAGAAACTTCAATTAAACATGCCTTTCACCATGTTCTTTGGTAATGATAAATGTAAATTTATATCAACATTTATGGTACCTTGAATCTCTTCTCATTGCTATTCATCTAAATCAAGTTCATCTAAATCAGGTTAAAATTTTACTTCTTAAAATCTTCCTCACAGAAGAATTCCAATTAATAAATGTAAAACAAAGGAGAGAAATAGAATCTCACTATTAAAATCATACAGTAATAACTGCTATGTGTAAGATCCATCGATGAATATTAAAATTAGTGAGTGAAACTTTAAGGGGAAACAGAATATTTCCATAGCTTCAAAATGTTTCTCTCCCCTCCCCACACACACAATGTTAATTACTTAGGCAGTTTTAAGTTCACAATTTTTTTTTATTGTTGGAGTCATTAAAGGTACAAGAAACCAGGTTACACTGATT
>NW_003852400.1:728592-758108 GCF_000181295.1 Otolemur garnettii
GGTTGGTGGGCATTTAGGCTGTTTCTACATTTTGGCAATTGTAAATTGAGCTGCAATAAACAGTCTAGTGCAAGTGTCCTTATGATAAAAGGATTTGTTTCCTTCTAGGTAGATACCCAGTAATGGGATTGCAGGATCAAATGGAAGGTCTAGCTTGAGTTCTTTGAGAGTTCTCCATACTTCCTTCCAAAAAGGTTGTATTAGTTTGCAGTCCCACTAGCAGTGTAAAAGTGTTCCCTTCTCTCCACATCCACGCCAGCATCTACAGTTTTGAGATTTTGTGATGTGGGCCATTCTTGCTGGGGTTAGATGCTATCTCAGGGTGGTTTTGATTTGCATTTCTCTAATAATTAGGGATGATGAGCATTTTTTCATATGTATGTTAGCTATTTGTCTTCTATTGATATATGGGATTGTTGGTTTTTTTCGTGTATATTAATTTGAGTTCTCTATAGATACTAATTATCAAGCTTTTGTCTGATTCAAAATATGCAAATATCCTTTTCCATGGGCAGTGCCCATGGCTCAAAGGAGTAGGGCACCAGCCCCATATGCTAGAGGTGACGAGTTCAAACCCAGCCCTGGCCAAAAACTGCAAATATATATATATATATATATCTTTTCCCATTGTGTAGGTTGTCCATTTGCTGTGGTTGTTGTCTCCTTAGCTGTACAGAAGCTTTTCAGTTCAATTAAGTCCCATTTGTTTATTTTTGTGTTGTTGCAATTGCCACAGCAATATTCCTCATGAAGTCTTTCCCCAGGTCGGTATCTTCCAGTGTTTTTCCTATGCTTTCTTTAAGGATTTTTATTGTTTCGTGCCTTAAATTTAAGTCCTTCATCCATCTTGTATCAATTTTTGTGAATAGAGAAAGGTGTGTGGGTCCAGTTTCAGTCTTTTACATGTGGATATCCAATTCTCCCAGCACCACTTATTGAATAGGGAGTCTTTCCCCCAGTATATGTTCTTATTTGGTTTATTGAAGATTAGGTGGTTGTAAGATGTTAGTTTCATTTCCTGGTTCTCTATTCAATTGCAAATGTCTATGTCTCTATTTTTGTGCCAGTACCATGCTGTCTTCACCACTATGGCTTTGTAGTACAGCCTAAAATCTGGTATGCTGATGCCTGTGGCTTTTTTTATTACTAAGAACTGCCTTAGCTATGTGGCGTTTTTCTGGTTCCATACAAAATGCAGAATCATTTTCTCTAAGTCTTGAAAGTATGATGTTGGTATTTTAATAGGGATGGCATTGAATAGGTAGATTGCTTTGGCAAGTATAGACATTTTGACAATGCCAATTCTTCCCAGCCATGAGCATGGTATGTCCTTCCATTTGTTAACATCCTCTGTTATTTCCTTTCTTAGGGTTTCATACTTTTCTTTATAGAGGTCCTTTACCTCTTTCATTAGGTATATTCATTTTCTAGGTATTTCATTTTCTTTGAAGCTATGGTGAAGGAAGTTGTGTCCTTAATTAGCCTCTTATCTTGGCTGTTATTGGCATATACAAAGGCTACTGACTTGTGGACATTGATTTTATATCCTGAGACATTACTGTATTATTTTTTGATGACTTCCAGGAGTCTTGTGGTTGAGTCTTTGGAGTTCTCTAAGTATAAGATTATATCATCAGCAGAGGGAGAGTTTGACCTCCTCTGCTCCCATTTGGATGCCCTTTATTTTCTTGTCTTGTCTAATTGTATTGGCTAGAACTTCCAGCAGTATGTTGAATAGTAATGGTGGCAGAGGACAACCTTGTCTAGTTCTAGTTCTAAGAGGAAAAGCTTTTGGTTTTACTCCATTCAGTAAAACATTAGCTGTGGGTTTGTCATAGATAGTTTTGATCAGATTCAGAAATGCGCCACATATGCCTATACTCTTCAATGTGCTAATTAGAAAAGGATGCTGGATTTTATCGAATGCTTTTTCTGCTGACAGAATCATATGGTCTTTGTTTTTGCTTCTGTTAATACAGTAAATAACACTTATGGACTTGTGTATGTTAAACCAGCTTTGCATTCCTGGGATGAAACATATTTGATCATGATGTATGATTTTTTTGATGATAAGCTGTAATCTATTGGCTAGGATTTTTGTTGAGAATTTTTGCATCTATATTCATTAGTGAAATTGGTCTGAAATTCTCTTTTTTAGTTGGGTCTTTTCCTGGTTTTGTTATAAGGTGATGTTTGCTTCGTAGAACATGTTGGGGAAGATTCCTTCCTCTTCAATTTTTTGGAATAATTTCTGCAGTATGGGAATAAGCTCTTCCTTGAAGGTTTGATATAATTTTGGTATGAAGCTATCCAGACAGGGCATTTTTCTGTTGGAAGATTTTTTATTGTTTCTATGATCTCAGTGCTTGAAATTGGTCTCTTCAGGAGCTCTATTTTTTCCTGGCTAAATCTAGGGAGAGGATGTGATTCTAAACATTGATCCATTTCCTTCACATTGTCAAATTTCTGGGCATAAAGTTTCTGGTAGTATTCAGAGATGATCTCTTGTATCTCTGTGGCATCAGTTGTTATTTACCCTTTATCATTTCTGATTGAGGTTACTAGAGATTTTACTTTTCTATTTCTAGTTAGTCTGGCCAAAGGTTTATCTATTTTATTTATTTTTTCAAAGAAACAACTCATTGTTTCATTAATTTTCTGAATGATTCTTTTGTTTTCAATTTCATTGATCTCTGACTTAATTTTGGATATTTCTTTTCTTCTGCTAGGTTTAGGCCTAGGTTGTTCTTCTTTTTCCAGTTCCATAGGGTGGCTTGTGAGTTTGTTGATGCTCTCTCTCTTTCTGTTTTCCAAATTTAGGCATCTAAAGCAATAAATTTTCCTCTCAGAACTGCTTTTCCAGTATCCCACAGGTTTTGGTAGCTTATGTCTTTATTGTTCTTATGCTCAAGAAAGTTAATGATTTCCTCTTTTATTTCTTCCTGCACCCAACTGTCATTCAACAGAAGGCTTTTCAATTTCTATGCCTTTGTGTGGGGTTGAATATTTTTGTTGGAGTTGAGTTCCACCTTTAGTACCTTGTGGTCTGAGAAGATACAAGGTAAAATTTCAACTCTCTTGATTCTGTTGAGGTTAGTTTTGTTAGTTTTCTATAGGATACACTATTGCTCAGACTAAGTAAGGTCCGTTTCAAGAATGTGGGAGTATTTAAGTTGGGTCCATAAATATGTAGAATTCTTGTATTTTTCACTTGACCAATATAAAGTGACCATCTTTGTCTTTTTGACTTTAGTTGCTTTAAATCCACATGTATCTGAAAATAAGATTGCAACCCCTCTTTTCTTCTGAATTCCATTTGCCTGAAAAATTGTCTTCCAGCCTTTAACTCGGAGTTTTAATTTGTCTTTTGAAGCTAGGTGTGTTTCCTGCAGACAGCAAATGGATGG
Source organism: Otolemur garnettii (assembly GCF_000181295.1). NCBI lineage: Eukaryota > Metazoa > Chordata > Mammalia > Primates > Galagidae > Otolemur > Otolemur garnettii. The sequence continues at coordinate 732,000 of NW_003852400.1, forward strand.
TTTGTGTTTTTTTACCCAGTCAGCCAATCTATGTCTCTTTAGTGGGGAATTCAAGCCATTAACATTTATTGAGATAATTGATAAGTATGGTAGTGTTCTATTCTTCTTATTTTGTGAGAGTCCATTGCTTAGTTTTATCCTTTGCATCATTGTGGAAGTTAGGTTCTGTCCTTTAATTTCTGAGTTCTTACTTTGCTATTGATCCATTGTGATAGTCAGTATGTAGAACAGGTTGAAGTGCATCCTGCAGAGCTGGTCTTGTTGTAGCAAATTTCCTTAATGGTTGTGTATCAGTAAATGATTTGGTTTCTCTGTCAATTTTAAAGCTTAGCTTAGCAGGGTATAGAATTCTGGGCTGGAAATTATTCTGTTTAGATAGATTAAAGGTAGATGACCATTGTCTTCTTGTTTGAAAAGTTTCATTAGAGAAGTCTGCAGTCACCCTGATGGATTTTTCCCTATAGGTCAACTGTTGCTTACTCCTGGAAGCTTGAAGAATCTTTTCTTTTGTCTTGACTTTGGACAGGTTCATCACTATGTGTCTTGGAGAATCTCTGTTAGAGTTGAGGCAACCTGGGGTCCAATATTCTTCTGAAAGGAGTGTGTCAGAATCTTTTGTGATATTTGGGAAATTTTCATTAATAATATTTTCTAGTATGGCTTCCATTTCCTAGAGCATTCTTCTTCCCCTTCTGGGATACCTAGAATTCATATCTTTGAACGCTTCATAAAGTTCCATAATTCTGTCAGCAAACGTTCTGCTTTCTCTCTCTTCTTTTCTGCCTCTTTGACTATCTGAGTTATCTCAAGAACTTTGTCCCTACCTCTGAGATTCTTTCTTCTGCATGGTCTAATCTGTTGTTGATACTTTCTATTGCATCTTTAAGTTCCCTAATTGACTGCTTCAGGTCCTTTAGCTCTGCTATATCCTTTCTATATTCTTCATATCATTCATCTCTTATTTGATTCTCTTTTTGGATTTCCTTTTGGTTATTTTCCACGTTATCAGCAGTTTCCTTCATTTCCTTCATTATTTTCATCATGTGTATTCTAAATTCCCTTTCTGTCATTTCTAACATTTCTTTATAGGTGGAATCCTCTGCAGTAGCTACCTCACAGTCCCTTGGGGGGGTTGCTCTGGACTGGTTTTTCACATTGCCAGGATTTTTCTGATGACTCTTCCTCATGAGTGTTTTCTTTTATCTGTTTCCTTGCTCTAATTTTCCTTTCACTTCCTCTTGCTCTTTAAGTTACCATGCCTCTGGCAGAGGGTTTTTATGAGTCCTTTTGGTATAGGACCAGAAGGATGAGAAGATTGAAGAGCAAGAAGGGAAAAAAGATTTAAAAAAAGAAAAAAAGAAAAAAGAGAAAGGAAAGGGGATGAGTAAAAGGGAATATTGACAAAAAGAAGAGGCACAGAAAGAGGAAGAAGGAGCAATATAGTAGAGTACTTCGACCCAACCTTAAAAAACCCCAACCTCTAGGGGTGCCGGGTTGAGTAGTTCCCTTGAGGTCAGCAGCTCTTTGCTAGCCTGTTCAGACACAGTACCCCCACCTCCACTAAGTACAGAGGAAAGAAAAAAGTGCTATAAATGAAACCAAAACAAGCAAACAGAAAACTTTATGGGAACATTTGGGGGGGAAACCAAATAATAGGGGTAGAAACACTAGCAAAAATGAAGTTCTAATTGTTAAAGAAGGCAACAGTGGAAAATTATATGTAAATTAGAAAAATAAAGAAAGAAAAGAAAGAAAAAAAAGAGAAAAATCTAGAGGCAAAATGTTGAAATTTTAAAAAACTCCAAAAAACCAAAACTAAAAACAGAGCAGTATATATATCTTGCTGAATATTGTTTGGGCAACAGGTGATCTTCTGGGGTATGCGATGTTAATCACAATGTTGATACGGCTATATGAGATGGAGACTGGAGGCCTCTGCTGATTTCTCAAACCCCACAGGGTAGAGAACCTAAATCTCTCCTCAGCCCACTTAAAAGTCACTTTAAACTATTAACCTTGGCTAAGCAGAAGCTTTCCCAGGAAAGTACTTGTTGCTGGGATCATTCCTGAAGTAGTTGCCCGCTTACCCAATGTGCCCAAACTAGTCTCACTCTATGCCCCTGAGGGCCAAGGCTGTAAGGCATCTCATCTCAGTTCCCACCTTTAGGCTGCTCAGTCACTAGATTACTCTGTGACCCTGAGGGCAGAGCTTGCTGAGGCAGTTCTCCCACAATGGCCCTGTGCTGCCCACAGCCAAACACTATTAGCTCCATCCAGCTCAGCGGTGCAGTCTGGGGCCCTTGACAACGCATAAAGTCCTCCACACTCTTGCCCAAGTTCTTCCAAGGTAGTTCAACTGAGTACCAAGTTCAAAAAAAAACCAAAACAGCTCACAGGTCTTTCCAATTTGTAGTCTCACTGCTGCTGTACTTACAGCTGCCAGCGGGATTAGACTAAACAAACACATGCAACCACTTGCTAGTTCTCCACTGCTTTTGTCCTCCTCATGGGGCCCAGAAGTCCCTTGCTTACTCCCTGTGTCCCCAAAGGGATATTTCTGGGCAGAACCCACCAGCCAGAGATGCCTAGAGTCTTCTCTCCCCAGTCTCACTATGTCCACTTCCAAAGAAGCTGTGACTCAGCTGCCATCTTGCTCCTCCCCTCCCACAAATTCTTTAATATTTATTCCCAAGAGATTAGGGTGACCAGATTTTAACATTTGTAAAGCGGGACAACATGGCCTGGAGCAGGGCGGGAGCGGGGCAGGGGATGGGGCAGGGCAGGGCCTGACAACAATGCAAACTTTGATGAGCAGTTCTGGATAATCACTTCTCAACAATTATTTGTTATTATTACAGTTTAACATTATAAAATTAACAAAAAAATATAAAACTCATATTCTGGTGAAATAGCCACATGGCAGCCGAAAACCGTATATTCCCTTCCTGTTCTCCCACCCATTCGTGCATTCTTTCCAAAAATTGGGACTTTTTTAAAAGCCACAGGACATGGGACAAATTGTTTAAAAGTGGGACTGTCCCACTAAAAGCAGGACGTCTGGTCACTCTACAAGAGATGGAGTTTACTCTGCCCCTTCTAGAGCATAGGCTGTATGTAGTGACTCACTGCTAATAGACAGAGTATAGAATCCAGGAAAATAGTAACTTTGCCAGATACCACCTTATCCAAGTGAGGAATGTTGACACCACCATTAATAAATCATGTTGACTTCTTATCCTCCCTGATAGGGTCCACTCAGAATGGTCCATCACCACTGTGGTATTCTTAGAAACCCTAAACCTCAGGCTAATTGTGAGAAAATACCAGACAAATCCAAGTTGAAAGCATTCTATAAAATAATTAACCAGGACTCTTCAAATGTGTCAGACAAAACAAGGAAAGACTAAGAAGCTGTCAGGTTGGAGAAGACTAAAGAGTCATGAGAAGCAAATGTAATATGGCATCTGGGACAGGATCCTGAGATAGAAACAAGATATCAGTGGAAAAACTAGGGAAATATTAACAAAGTATATAGTTTAGCTAATGGTACTAATATTAAGTTTTTATTTTGATACCATCCCATGGCTATGTACATTCAATGTTAACATTAGAGGAAGCAAATGAAGTGTGTATGAGAACACTCTGTATTACCTTTGCAGTTCTTCAAGAATGAAGTTTTAAAATTGCTTCCTAATTTTCTAATTGCGTGTATTCTACAGGGCTCAGAATTTAAATTCATTTTTCTTAGCTCTACCTGTATCTATAAATTGCTCCACAACCTTAAATAAATCTGTTACCTTTTTGATGTCTGATTACCCTTAATGTAAAATGATGCAGTGACATTTGTATCAAACATGTCTAGAAATAATACATATATGCCAGCAAGTTTCTTTAAACAATTCTTTTGGAAATCTTAAGTGTTCTTTGAAGCATCACTTAGAAATATATTCCTTCTTTAAAAAATGAAGCTAGCAAGCTTCTTGCAAAGTATTTATTTTTATTATTAAACTAGGTCAGTATATTATTTTGCTAAAATACTCATTTGATTAAGATTTTTGGACTTATCTTTTTCTCTTCCTTCAATAAAGCGGCTCCATACTGGATCATGGCACCTCAAAATCTTGTGCTGTCCCCTGGAGAGGATGGGACCCTCATCTGCAGAGCTAATGGCAATCCCAAACCCAGAATTAGCTGGTTAACAAATGGAGTCCCAGTAGAAAGTAAGTTGCCTTAACTGACAATCATTGCAGTATATTTTCAGAGCACATCTACATCTCAACAGTGAATAAATGGTGTTAAAAAATAACTCAGGTTAGGGAAAGAAGCCATAAATACATTAATCAAAGGCACCAACTTACCTTTAGAGTTTATTCTCTGACCATTAGGGTATTTATTTTGACTTTGAATAGTTGATGCTATTGACATAATGATATGTGTTTGTTTGTTTGTTTTATTAAATCATAGCTGTGTACATTAATGCAGTCATGGGGTACAGTGTGCTGGTTTTATATACAATTTGAAATATTTTCATCAAACTGATTAACATAGCCTTCATGGCATTTTCTTAGTTATTGTGTTCAGACATTTATATTCTCCATTTAGAAAGATTCATATGTACCCTTGTAAGATGAACCACAGGTGTGGTCCCACCAATCACTTTCCCTCCACCCATCCGCCCCCCTTCCCTTCCCTCTCCTCTTTGATTGAAAAACTTAGAAATACTTCCTCTGTTTTTTACATGGATAATGGGAAGAATGACTTGGTCAAAAATAAACATCATCAAAACCTCAGATTATCGTCTTTGTTCAAAATGCCAAATGACTCATGGAAGCACTGTAGGAGTCAGAGGCAATGGATGCAGACACAAGGTGCAGGGCCAGTGGATATGACAAGAATAAGAAACATACTATTCTAATTTTAAAATTTTCAGTCCTAAGTATAGCCCAGATATTCCCAGTTTGTCCAGTCTTCAGAAGTCACTGTGCCATTTAAAATCCAATGAAGACAACGTGCTCAGACCCTGAGCAGATTTGGGATGCTGAATCTTTCTCCTCCCTGAGTATTGCTGAGATCGTCCTTACGTAGCCTCACCGTGCTGTCCCTTCATTCAGCAGCATCCCCACTCTGCTGCTCCATTCCCTGCACTTCCTCCCTGCCAGCTTCTCCAAACTGCCACAATGCTGCCCATAACAGTCCCCAAAAGCATGGCCACAGGCCCTTCTGTCAATCTGCTAAATCACAACAAAGAATAGTTTTAAAAATTTTGGTTTTTAAAGGCTTCAAGGTAGTGGAAAGGAATTATAGCAAAGAAAAAAAAACCCTTAAAATGGATATTGTGCCTCATTGCTCCTGGACTTTTCAGCCATGTCCCTGAGGACCCATTAGCTCTCCATTCCCTCTCCCCAATCCAACATCTTTGAACATTTTCCCCTTTTTGGAGTTCAGATGTCCTTGTAGACATGGAGACAGAGAAAATCAGTGTCTGTATCACATCCAGCCCCAAGTTCACCCTCCCAGTCAACACTGTGATTTCAGCAAAGGTATTCATTGCTCAATTTAAAGACAAGTGACTTTCAAGCTTGTGACGTAGCGTAGATCAGCAATCTTGATCACTTCTGAGTTAGAATCAGATATCGGTACCACTGAGCTGACCTGCCCAAAGCAACACACGTTCTTCCCCCTAAGATGGATCTGAAGACTACTAACAGATTTAAAATGGCACAGGACTCTGTTGCTCACCGTCAGGGTCTAACAACTGCAGGTCAGCCGAGTAACTATACCCTGTTGCCTGAAGATTTATCAGGCATTTTCTTGCATTCTTATGGCAGAGTAGTTTTCAGATATACTGAAACAGACAGGCTTTGTTTACTGCAAAAGGAAGATGTTCCAGGAATAAGAACATTCTACAGAGGCTAGCAAATGGGATTTGGATATTTTCACTCCAATTTTAATCATGATTGAGATCAGGAGAAATTGCAGAGAACTTTGTGGTTGTGTATCAGAACGCTGATGCCACTCTCAGGAGAATGTGAGAGGAAAAGTGGCAGGAAGCCAGAACTAAGAGAGGAAATTTTGTGCTATAATCCATGATTTTCTTAGGGATGCACACAGTGGCGGTGAATGATAGCTCAGGCTCAGCATTTCCACAGCATGGCTTACAGCTCAGAGGGTCTGTCTGGATTTATGGAAGGTTAAAAGTGCACATGAGATCCAGACTCAGCGAAACTGACAAGTGGGAGGGGCCAGCCAGCCAGCCACTACTGCCCTAAGGAGGGAGCCAGGACAGGTTGAAAGGATAAACCGTGGAGCTTGACAGCAAGAATGCTGTCCTGAGCAGAGAAAACTGAGACATGGGTTACACAGCAAGAGGAGATAAGATAATGAGACTGATCTTTGCTCCCAATTTGCTTGGCTTGTCATCCTTCTAAACCAACTGTCTTGGTCTGTTCCTGCTGCTATAATGACGTACCTTAGACTAGCTCATTTATAAAGAAGAGAAATTCATTGCTCAGAGTTCTGGAGGCTAAAAAGTCCAGATCAAGGTGCCAGCAGGTGTGGTGTCTGGTGATTGGCGTTGCTCATAACTGCTATTTTCCATGTCCTCACATGGTGGAAGGGGTATCCAGGCTCCCTACAGCCTTCGATAAGAGCTCTAATCCCATTCATGAGGTGGAGCCCTAGTGACTTAATCACATCCCAAAGACCCCACCTCTCAATACCATTGCCTTGGATGTTAGGTTCCATCCAACACATGAATTTCAGATGAACATGAACATTTAGACCACGGCAGCAGCACAGGCAGTGCCTCTGAGAGAATCTCCTAACTATAGTTGTATTAAGAGCTTTCAAAATACACTTATAAACTCCCCTTTAAAGTGCAGCTTTTGTAGTGAGGACCCACTGTAAAAGGCCTGCTTTGGGGACACAGAGCAGTAGTTCTGGAGAGATAAATTAGGTCCACCTGCTGTAACCCTAAATCATTTGATTATGTTCAGAGCAGAAAGAGGACAAAACTTCTCAAATCAGATTTCAAATCAGTTCATTTCTTCCATCCCAAAAGTATTCTTTAAATCTCCATTGGATAGATAAAGGAGGCTGAGCACATATGATTGGAATTCTGCAGCTCCTATAGACCCAGGCTCCCTTGGCCCTGGTGTGCCTCAGAGCAGTCACATTGATGGACACACGAGAAGAGGAACACCCTAGCTTAGCGCAAAGCCAGGGGTCCAGCCCACCAGGCTGCCCAGTGCTGCTGGGAGCAGGTGTGGTATGTTTATAACAAGGTGATGTGGGGCTTTCTCTGCAGCTGGTGGACAAACTGAGCGTGCATAGCTACTGTTTGGACTGAGAGGTGATGGGCTGGCGGGGGCCCCTGCACAGCTCTCTACTTACTCAAACTGCAAAGGCACAGCTGTTCCTTGCCACTGGCACTCAGCAGCTGACCCACCTACAGCTTCTAGGGACTGGCCTCTGGGCTAAGTTCAAAGAGAACCTCATATGCCCCTACCGTGTATTGATCTCTCCTGAACCAAAATGAGGAAGAAAACCATCCAAAAAATGGGCAGACGTTTGAGGAGCTCTGTGCCACCCTGCTGGGTAGTTGCCCCATGGATTAAGAGATCCCTAAATAGAATTGACTTTGAGGTTTGGGAACTATGCTGGAAACAGGGGTGGTACTTGTCATCTGCAGTCTTCTGAGTGGTGTACCCCACAGATGCATCCAGCATTGCTGGGGAGTGGGAGCTGATGGCAGAGAGACACGTAGATGCGGGACAGGAACTGAGTGCAAAATCTGTCACAGTTCGCAAAGGCATTGAACTAGCCCTCATGGAGGCCTGGCATAGGCCCCAGAAGATGTGGGAACACCAGCTGGCTTGCTGACAGCACTCTCCACCCAAGAGAAAGTGCTGTGGGTGGACCAGCTGCTGAGGGTGAGGGGCAGGGTAACAGCTGTATTGCTGCAGTACTGTCACGCAGGGAGCTGTGCCGCATCCCTGCCGGGGGCGTGAATTTTGTCCCCTGACCACACAGCAGAGGGACAGGCAGGGGACTGTACTGCCGGATACCCAGCCTCCCCCTGACAGTCTCCTGACACCTCTGTAGGCCCTGCCTGCCATTGCACACAAATACTGCAAAAAGATGAGCAAGAACAGGGAAACAGAGGGGTGGGCCTTTTTCTTCCAGCAAATGCAACCTCCTTGATCTGTGACTGCCTTTCAGATCCGGAACCCCCTGTTTTAGGGCACTGGAAGAATTAACTCCAGATAACAACTGGGCTTTTATCTTAATGACTTCTAAAGCTTTATCCCCCACAGAACCGGCCAGGTTACTTAAAACTTTCCTTCAAAGAAAAAAAAATAGGCTGTGATAAATATAGAAATTCCCCAAAACCACTGAAAATATTTTTTAAACAACCTACAGAAGCCAGGAAAAAGAACACAGCTGCAGAGAGCTGGTATGGAAAGAGAACTTTGATTATACTGTGTGACAAGAGATATGGAGGTAGAACCCAGGACCAGAAAGAAAATGAACTTGGTATCAGCAGGATGGGGTAAAGCATTTCCCTTCTCTCCCCAAGAAGCTGCCTTTAGGGACTTCAGAATCACCCCTAGGTAGGTGTCCCTAAGTTCCTTCTTCTTCCTCTCAGTCTCCCCGACTGGAGCATCCAGGCCTTCCTGATGGTGGGCCCCAGGCCAAGGTCATGTCACTGTGTTTGGGAGACAGTGAGTGAGTCTACCGTGAGTCCAACATGAGTCCAGTTAGGTCTCTCAGACTCTTCTGCGGGGAACATGTATAAGATCACACCAGTAATATGTCAAAAAGCCCCTTTTCTCTCCAATTTTAGGAGGGAAAGAAAGTGAGGGGATGAGCATAGGCCACAGAGGCACATTTTGCTCACATTGAAGAGAGGGGCTGAGTCACTGACACAAAATAAGCAGCCAGCAGAAGATAGGACCGCTCGTCCAGGAGATCACTGTGATGCCACCTCGGCTTCTTTCTTCTTGCAAAACTAAGGGGCTCAGTTGGCATCTCCTTCTAGGGGATGCAATAAGTAGATGAAGAGGAAAATTTAACTTTTCTACCTTCTGCCCAAATGTTCCGAGTCCAGAGAATATTTATACAGTTGATTAACTCAGAAAACCTGAGCATCAGTCTTATTTGGACAGACCATTAAGGGCTCCTGTTTGTAGTTTCTCATACTCCAAAGTGCATACTCTGCTTTCTGATTAACCTATTTCATGATGTTCTTTTAAAATAAAATGTTACAATAGATGTACACACATTTTTAAGGAGGTAGGCTGGGATTATTATTAATATTATTCTCATTATCTAAATGTTAGTAACATTAATGTTTTTAGCCAGCCATGTCAGGAGGATCAAAGAAAATATTTTCTCTAGGCTACCACCCTAGTTCTAGACCTTGCCTTTGGGGCTGTAAGTTATATGTGGTGCCTCTGCGCTCTTCTTTGATTACAGCACATGAAGTTGGTTATTCCCAGAATTAATTATTACTCCTTGGGATAATTTGGGTTTGCATGTTGGAGAGTTACCGCTACCCAGCTCATAGAGTCCAAAGGCTTCAAATGTCTCTGCTTTAGCGATTTCGTTCTATGTCCAGCTACCAACTGGGCCTCCTTATGTCACCATGACAGTTCCTGGGGTTGTTTGCATTTTTGAAAGTCAGTACTTAAGGAAAATGTAGCCCAAAACCCCCTGGAGGGAGATCTGCTTATTCATTACTCTGACCTAAAGGTTTTGTTTTATTCCTAAATGCCTTGCCAAAAATAAATACTTGAGGGCTGCTCTGTTTAGTGTAAATAAGGCAGAGGCAATCGGATGCCTTTCAGGTAAAAATTATCATCCTGAAGAACTGATAGCAAAGAAAAGGGCAATTGGGGCTCACAGAAAAGCTTTTTGATGTGGTTGATGTTTGTGAGTAATCAGTCTCCACTTAGGGAAAATCATCCTGGGGGCTTTATTTTCATTGACCTTTGTCTTCCATGTTCATGGTAGTGTAAGGTTTTAAATTATTATGGTAAAAATAAATTACAGTAACCACCTTAACCATTTGTAAGTCAGTCGTGTTAAGCATATGCACATTATTGGGCAATAGATGTCCAGAACCAGAGCTCTTTAACCTATTATAAAAGCATGATATCCTCAGGGAACTTGAGGAGCTGTTCCCACAGTCTGCCACCCATCCAGGGAGATTCGGCCTGGACCTCTGCCTGTGCCTCATCACTGTCTACTGTGCCCAAGCACGACACTCCAATGCCTGGCACATCTACAGAGGTGCAGTCGGACGGGCACGTGGTGGGCATCCAGAGTCCCCAAAGGAGTCCCAGCAGCCCTGAATGCCCAACATGCTAAGAATAATTGACAGCAAAAGAGTCTGCAGAAATGCTGCTCTGTTTCCAGCAGGCTTTGTTGAGGCAGCTGGTGGGCATCACTCTGAGTGTGCGAGTCAGAAATGCCCTAGTGAGGCAAGACTTGGGATCTGAGACATGGGACCAGGGCGCCCTAAGGTACAAGGGTCCAGGGCTGCCTGCCACAGCTACTTCCTAGGCCAGTGGGACATTTCTGTCCTCTGCTGTCATTTATTGATGAATCCATATCCTATTGAACTAATTATTATGACTTGTATGTTTCTTCTGCTTGGAAGAATGTATTCCTCCAGGCAGTTTTGAAACAGTAGATGGGAGCAAAGAAGCCAATGCAGGCTCGGTGTCCGTAGCACAGTGGTTACGGTTACGGTACCGGCCACGGACACTCAGGCTGACGGGTTCAAACCTGGCCCGGGCCAGCTAAACAATGACAATGGCAACAACAACAAAAAAATAGGCAGGCATTGTGGCAGGCGCCTGTAGTCCCAGCTACTGGGAGGCTAAGGGAAGAGAATTGCTTAAGCCAAAGGGTTTGAGGTTGCTGTGAGCTGTGACACCATGGCACTCTACCAAGGGTGACAAAGTGAAACTCTGTCTCAAAAAAAAAAAAAAAAAGAAGAAGAAGAAGCCAATTCAAAGTTTCAAAGTATCTCAGTACACCCCATCTAAGTTGAACAAAATGGAGTATCTAAATTGATTTCATAAATTAGCTATTGATTGTGATCAGAGTGTTGAACAGTTACTTTTTAGAGAGCATCTGTCAAGCCTGTTCAGAAATGAAGGCATTAATTAGTCCATGAGGAGTAGCTCACAAGTGAGAATTTTAATAATCCTTGGATGATAGACATTCATTCTGAACTTCAATTTGTGGTGTATTTTTAGAATATTCTGGTCTGAGACTTCTAAAAGACTTTTAGTCTGTAAATGTGATAGAATATGTGGCAGACAAAATAATGGCCCTCCAAAGAGGTCTACATCCTAATGCCTGGAATCTGTGAATATGTGACCTTACCTGGCAAAGGGGCTTTGCACATGTGATTAAAATTAAGGGCCTGTGACACAGAACTAGACTAACTAGTTTGGGCCCAATGTAACCACATGAGCCCTCAAGAAGTAAAGTACCTTTCCTGGCTGTGGTCAAAGACAAGTTTGACTGTGGGAGAATAATGAGAGAGCTGCAACACTAATGGCTTTGAGAACAGAGGAAGGGAACCACGGGCCAAGGAATGGATTCTCCTCTAGAATCTTGAGAAGGGAATGTAGCCCTGCTGATATGTTGATTTTAGCTTGGTGACACCCATGTCAGGCTCCTCCCCTACGGAACTGAATGATGGTAAATTTGGATTGTCTTAAGCCAGTAAATTCATGGTAATTTGTTACAGCAATGGTAGGAAACTATTTCAGAATAGTGAACACAGTACCCGGAGTATGTATACTAGAACAAGGATAAATACTTATAGTTGGGCATTTTTATTCAAGTGGGTTAATAAAGCACAGATGAATCCAATATTTTTTATTTTAATGTGATAAAGGTGTCTAAAAGCAGTGATAAATATATCTTAGGTGCAAATCCTTTCCCTATCACTAAAGAAAAAGAAATGGCATTTACAAGGAGAGTAGAGTCTTCTTACCTGGTTCAAGTTGCAGAAGCAGTTTCAGAGAGAGTGCAGCTATTCGGTTTTGGTTTTGATCAGCATGCTGAGACAAAGATCTAAACCCTTTTCAGTGTGCTTTTAAAGCAATGTAAGGTCACAATCTAAGGTTTAGCATTCACAAAAAGGAATTCTTCTCTAATAGCACAGGAGTTCCAAATTGTTGGACCTGCCGTGGTCTAAATCCTCATGTATTATATTACCTAGCCAGTTCTTTTCCACTTCAGTGAAGGTCGGTCCTTGTCCTGACATTTTTTTTTAAGACCATAAGAAATTTAGATGAAAACACTTGTCTTTAAGAGAAATTTTGCATAATTTATTTTTAATCCAGCCTTGGGAATCTCCAAAGCAGGAAAATAAATTGATTTATTTACATAATATTATATCTGTTTATGTACTTATATATTTATTTATCTATTGCCCTGGCACCTGAAAGGGCTGGGTTTGGATAAGCGAGTGTGTTTTTGTATTTTTTTGGCTAGCTTTTGCTCTGTCCTCATGATGCTTAACTTGCCTTCTCATAAATAACCACAGTCTCTTTGTGAACAAGACAACGTAAGGGTTGTTTTCCTGCATCTCTTAAAATGATAGTCAGTGTTACAGAATCAATCTACTTAGACTAAATGAATATTGAGCAGAGACCCATGCTAATATATGAGAAATAAACTCTGATGAGGAACATTCATGTTTTCTGCCTGGCTTGTGGTCATCTTTTCTGCATGTACCTGAATCGGTCTGTATTTATGTCTTCCTGACCACAATGTAGATCTCAAGCTGTATGAATAAAATATTCATAACACATACAGCTTTTAAGCAAAAAGGAATAAATATACATTTTATGTTTTTACACCCAGTTTCCCCTGAAGACCCCAGCAGAAAAATAGATGGCGATACCATTATTTTTTCAAATGTTCAAGAAAGGTCAAGCGCAGTCTATCAGTGCAATGCCTCTAATGAATATGGATATTTACTGGCAAACGCATTCATCAACGTGTTGGGTAAGCTCTATCTTTATTAAAGACATGGCAAGTTAAATTAACGACTGCTGTTATTTTCCATTCATTCAGCAAAAATATATTGAACATCTACTATGCTTAATGCACAGTGCCTGGAGCTATGTGTATATACAAAGATGAGTAAGACACAGAACTTGCCCTGAAGGCTAGTGCAGTCTGGTCTTAATGTTCTTTCATAACACAGTTTTTTAATGGCAGATTCTCCCTTGTAGAAATAATCTAGTAGGTTGTGCCATTCACAGATTGTCAGATTAAGTGTCAAGCCCCTCAAAGGAAAATAGCATTGGTCTGCTGTTAGTAACCGAATGACACCACTCTTCCATCCTTAGAAACTTGACAAGTTAATTAACAATTTCATGATTCTGATTTTTAAAAAATAAACCATTAATCTTAATCCTTGGGCTTTATCCAAGTCACGGATGTACATTTATTTAATTTGTAAAAATTTGTTTAAAAAACTGTGACATAATCAAACATATTATCAAATGGTTGATTTATGTGAACATTATATTTCTCATAGTGGACAAAACTACAAAAATACCACATTTTAAAAAATTCATGTGAGAATTTTTTTCATAGTGCTAGGGAATTATACTTTAGCTGTGCTGAGATTCAAAGAAAATTAATAATGTCAGGAAGCCAGCCAATACCAGTACTCTATATTTTTCCTGCATACTTGAAATAAAGTTCATTAATCCCATGAAGAATAAGCAGTTAAGATATTAGTGTGTGTTGAGATAGAAGTTTTGATTTGGCTCAGCACTCACTGCTCAGTGAGTAGGGTGCCAGCCACATACACCGAAGCTGGTGGGTTTGAGCCCAGCCTGGGCCTGCTAAACAATAATGACAACTACAACAACAACAAAAATAGCCAGGCCTTATGGCAGGTGCCTGTAGTCCCAGCTACTTAGGAGGCTGAGGCAAGAGAATCACTTAAGCCCAGGAGTTTGAGGTTACTGTGAGCTGTGATATCATAGCACTCTACTGAGGGTGACATAGTAAGACTCTGTCTAAAGAAAAAAAAAAGAAGTTTTGATTTCTGGTTCCATTTTTACTCTCTATCTTTATCCATTCAACTTTTTGGATTCCATATATAAGTGAGATTTTGCAGTATTTTTTATTTGTATCTGGCTTGTTTCACTTAGCATAATGTCTTCCCGGTTGATATATGTTGTCACAAGCAACAGGATTTCCTCCTCTTGTAAGGCTGAGTGGTGTTCCATCGTACATATGTACCAGATTTTCTTGATCTATTCACCCAGTGGTGCACACTGTTGATTTCCTATCTTGGCTACTGTAAATAATGCTACGGTGAACAGGAGAGTTCAGATATCTTGACACACCACCTTCATTTCCTTAGGATATAGGATCATATGGTAGTTTTATTTTTAATTGTTTGACAATTAATTTTTATAAACAATCTTTATACTGTTTTCTGTAACAGCTATATTAGCTTACATTCCCATTAACAGTGTACCAGCATTGCCTTTTTTCCACAGCCTTGCCAATACTTGTCTTTCTTTCTTTTTTTTAAGAGACAGAGTCTCACTTTGTCACCCTCAGTAGAGTGCTGTGGCGTCACAGCTCACAGAAACTTCCCAGCTCTTGGGCTTAGGCGATTCTCTTGCCTCAGCCTCCCAAGTAGCTGGGACTACAGGTGCCCACCACAATGCCTGGCTATTTTTGGTTGCAGTTTGGCCAGGGCCAGATTTGAACCCGCCACCCTCCATTTATGGGGCTGGTGCCCTCACTGAGCCACAGGTGCCACCTGCCAATACTTGTCTTTCATCCCTGTAATATCAGCCATTCTAATAGGTGTGAGGAAATATCTCATTGTAGTTTTGATTTGCATTTCCCTAGTGGTTAGGGATAGTGACCATTTTTTCATATGCCTGTTGACCATTCCAGTGTTTTGCCCATTTTAAATCAGGTTATTCATTTTCTTACTTCTGAGTCATTTGAGTTTCTTATGTATTTTTAATATTAACTCCCTATCAAATATATGGTTTGCAAATATTTTCTCCCATTCCCTAGGTTGTCTTTCCACTCTGTTGATTGTTTCCTTGGCCATACAAGTTTTTTTTTAATCTGACACAATCTCATTTGTCTATTATTTTTGCTGTTGTTGTTGCCCTGGTTCCATTTTTAGTCTTCACACTCATCACTCTGCTCTTTTCTGGCAGCTTATGTGTTCCCCAGCATCCCCACCCATGAGGTTATGATGGGTCAGTCATTCAACAAAAATATACTTGACCATTATTTTTTGTGCCAGAGACTGTGCTGGGGATAAAATGATAAAAAGTTTCATTCCTTGGCTGCAGTGTTGTAGAAGATACAGAGAAGTAACTCAAGAATTAAGATAAAGCCTGAGCAAGATGTAGGGCAGGCAGTAGAGGAAGGAAAATGGCATTTTTCCACCTTGAATGACTGGCAGTGTCAAGCCTGATGGGGATGATAGGGGAGTGATATGCCAGTGGTGCTTTACCATACACTTTTAGTGACCTTAAAACAAAAAGCAATAAACACACTGTGGACCTAAAATGTATTCTGACATTTACTTTACCTTTGTGAAATATTTTTAGCGGAGCCACCACGAATCCTCACACCTACAAATACACTCTACCAGGTCATTGCAAACAGGCCTGCTTTGCTAGACTGTGCCTTCTTTGGGTCTCCTCTCCCGACCATAGAGTGGTAAGTAGTGGCCCTGTGTGTTTTTTAATACTTAACATTTGCTAAAGCTTTCATATTTCTAAATACACTGGATTTTAGTCAAAAAATAAACATTTGAAGGTGAGGCATAATCCATTGTACTATTATGAAATTCACTCATTCATTCACAAACACTTATTAACCACCTGCTCGATGCTAAATGTTCTCATGTGTGTTATCTAGCAGCACACTCTATCAACCACACAGATACATGTCAATAATTTTTTTAAATTTATGGCTGTTGTATTTTACAGTGCCATGGACATTCCCTAGGACTTTGTCAGTAGTCCCTAGACAAAGTGGTTAGGGGACAGTCTTTGGTAATAAAATATTATGGGGTGGGGGATGGTCCTATAAGCTGAAGAGCAGAATCTGCTATTACCAGTGCTTTCCTGAGTATCTCTCCCACTAGATCTGTCTGACTTGGATCCAGTCAAGCTCTCCTGTGTCCTTGAAGACACATGTCTCCCTTCAGACCACTGCCTTTCCTATACCACTCTTGATATAAGTCCTCTAACTCCTTGTAGCATGCCCACTTGAGCTAAAAGAGACAAGGATAGGATGGGTAGACAATAGCTCAGAATGAATAAGTGAAAGAAAATTGGAATATTCAATGATTGATCACCTGTCAGGCCCTGGATACTATGCTGGGCTCCAGCTACTGAGGTGAGAATAAAAACAGGGTTAGGATTAAAGGAAAATCTCCCCAGGCCTCCACTTTAACCCTGAAGAAGGGAAACGGATATTTGGGCAGGCTATTTTGCAGTGAAGATGACAGGTTAACACTTAGATGAGCGGTTGGCTTTGCTCTCTCCCTTTTCTTCGACTTTCACTCCTATCTGACATACATGCTATTTTGTTCCTCCCCTGAATATTTTCCTACTCATACTTTCAAAAGCATAAACCTTGTACCCTTGAAATCAAAATTTCTTTAGAACTGTAGCCTGCAGAGTTATAAATACATCACAGTTGAGGGGATCAAAATATCAGTCGTCATTCTGCCTATTTTATTAACTATTTAAAGATAAAATAGGTAATAATGGATTTATTAAATTATAGATCTCTCATAATAAAACATTACAATTTAAACAGAACCAGCCTGATTCTACCAACACCATGTATTGTTGAATTCTCTAGTTTTAGGTCTTGTCTTTGCATTTAGCTCCCTGACCTACAGGCAGGCAGTGTGCAAATTCCAAATGTCTCTGGACTGACAATTTAACATAGACCACGGTAGCTTGAATGTAGCATTTTATGTCTAACTTTCAATTAGGATGTGTTTTGAATTCTCGTTGTGATCATTTCTATTATGAAGGTTTAAAGGAACTAAAGGAAGCGCTCTTCGTGAAGATATTTATATTTTACATGAAAATGGAACTTTAGAAATTCCTGTGGCCCAAAAGGACAGTACGGGAACTTATACGTGTGTTGCAAGGAATAAATTAGGGATGGCAAAGAATGAAGTTCACTTAGAAATCAAAGGTAAGGTAGAGGTTAATAATTTTTTTCAAGCATTATGGGACTTTAAGCAAATTCTCTAGCTTTGCCAATGGATAACAATAACTTTAAATTTCAGATCCAACAAGGATCATTAAACAGCCTGAATATGCAGTTGTGCAAAGAGGGAGCACAGTGTCCTTTGAGTGCAAAGTGAAACATGATCATACTTTAACCCTCACCGTCACATGGCTGAAGGACAACGGTGAGCTGCCTGATGATGACAGGTATTTAAAGATGATTTATTTCCTTTCCCTTTAAGCTGATCTTGAACTAAAGGTCTGTTGTATAATGATTTAATGCTGATGTTTTTAGTTTCTGAAGCCTGCTGTCTCCAAAATAAAGAGTTATGCATTTTCCCCCTACTGTAAACTATTTGGGCTTGAAAAGGTATCAAGTGATTGAAATAGGACACTGAGAATGTTTATCTTTGTGTGTTGGTCTCCCCGTATAATTTGGGGTGGGAAAAGCCCTTCAGACCTTGGACAATATCCATTGTTTTGTACCTTAAATAGTGAAGCCTCAACAGATGTTTTCATTACTCTTCTACAAACAGACAGAAATATGATCTCTTTAATCACCAGGGAGCATTCAAATCCTTATCAGTATTTTTAAAATCACTAGTTCTTTTCCCCAAATTTTAAGGGATAATAAGTGTTTTAGGTTACATGGATTGTTTTTGTACTGCTTGAGATCCAGCTGTCGGTGTGCCCATCACCCAAATAATGTCCATGATACCCATTGGGTATGTTTTTTCCCCTCCTTTCCTCTATCCTACCCCCTGGTTGATTTCCACTGAGTTTTACTTCCCTCTGTGCACAAATGTGCTCATCAGTTAGTTCTAATTTAATAATAACTGCTTGTGTTTGTTTTACCATTCTTTAGATATCTCACTTAGGAGAATGGTCTCCAGTTCCATCCAGATTGTTGCAGAGTTATTAATTCATCTCTTTTATGTCTGAGTAGTACTCCATGGTATACATATACCAAATTTTATTAATTCACTCATGTATTGCTAGGCGCTCCACATCTTTGCAATTGTGAATTGTGCTATAATAAACATTTGAGTGCAGGTGTCTTTTTGGTGAAAAACTTTTCTTTTGGGTAAATACCAATAGTGCAATTGCTGGATCAATGTTAAGTCTTTTGGTTCTTTGAGGAATCTCCATATTGTTTTCCATAGAGGTTGTACTAATTTACAGTCCTACCAACATCCCTTTCTCTCTGCATCCATTTTGGAGTGGGGACTTTTTAATAAAACCCTTTCTGCCTAGGGTAAGGTGATATATCTCATTGTGGTTTTAATTTGCATTTCCCTAAAGATTAGTGATGTTGAGCATTTTCTCATATCTTTGTTAGCCATTTGTCTTTCTTCTTTTGGGAATCTCCTGTTCATATCTTTCGCCCACTGGTTTTTTTTTGTTTGTTTGTTTGTTTTACTGATTTGCTTGAGTTATTTGTAAATTCTAGTTTTTAGTCCTTCATTACATATAGAGCTTGCGAATATTTTCTCACATGCTGTAGGTTGTCTTTTTGCTCTGTTGATTGTTTCTTTAACTGTGCAGAAATTTCTTAGTTTAATCAAATCCCATTTATTTATTTTTGTGTTGCCATGATTACCACTGGGGTCTTAGTCAAATTCTTTGCCTAAGCCAATATCTAGAACAGTTTTTCCTACATTTTCCTCTAGAATTCTTGTGGTTTCATGCCTTAGATCTTATATCCATCTTGAATTAATTTTTGTGAATGGTGAGAGGTAGAGGTCCTGTTTCATTCTTCTACATGTGTCTATACAATTTTCCCAGCACCATTTATTGAATAAGACTTCTTTTCCCCAGTATATGTTGTTTTCTGCTCACCTCCTTAGTTAAGTATATTCCTAGATATTTTCTTTTCTTTCTAGCTGTTATAAATGGTATTGAGTTTCTGGTTTGACTCTTGCTTTGACTGTTATTAGAGTACTGTATCCTGAGAATTTACTGACTTTATTTGTCAATTCCAGACGACTCTTGATAGAATCTTTGGGGGGTTTCTAAATACTAGATCATATCATCAGCAAAAAGAGATAGTTTGACCTCCTCTTTCCCAATTTGGATAC
Organism: Otolemur garnettii; assembly: GCF_000181295.1. NCBI lineage: Eukaryota > Metazoa > Chordata > Mammalia > Primates > Galagidae > Otolemur > Otolemur garnettii. The sequence continues at coordinate 751,360 of NW_003852400.1, forward strand.
CCTTAATATTCTTCTCTTACCAGATTGTCCCAGCTAAGACTTGCAAAGAGATAGTTTGACCTCCTCTTTCCCAATTTGGATACCCTTTAATATTCTTCTTTTGCCAGATTGTCCCAGCTAAGACTTGCAGTACTATGTTGAATAGAAGTGGTTAGTGAGGATCCTTGTCTTGTTCTGATTTTTATTTGCATAGGGAGTCTTCTTTTCATTTTATCTAAAGCTGGTGGAAAGGCAAGGAAAAACAAAAACAAAAATATATAAAACATTTAAAAGGGCTTTAAAGGGCAGTGCCTGTGGCTCAAAGGAGTAGGGCACTGGCCCCATATACCAGAGGTGGTGGGTTCAAACTCAGCCCCGGCTAAAAACTGAAAAAAGGCGGGGGGGGGGCTTTAAAGAGTTACAGTCCATTAGCTTGGAATGGAAGAAAGATCATGCCATTTTCCAACTGAGGCCTTCAATTTGCCATAGTAAATAATAGGGTTGAATTTGTGAATTTTAACGATCAAAGTGCCTAAAGATATCCTTCCCTATTAAAGGAAATGTTGCATTCTGGTGGAAATGGTATCTGTGATTCTCTGGGATCTGACCGAAAGCTTGGTCCTCAAATGGTGCCCTATTGCTTATTAATGGCCCCAACAGAGCTTTGTGGCCTTCTCTTCTGTGTCCCCAGAGTTTCCATCCAGTTTTCTACTTCAGCTAGTCAGGGGTGTATGTATGTGTGTGTGTGTGTGTGTGTGTGTGTGTATGTGCACACACGTGCAAGCTGAGTGGATAAAGATGAGATGGGAATGTGTGAACTGACCATCAGATTAAGTTAGCTAAGGCTTTAACTTGAAAATTACCTGAGAAGACAGTTTATAATTTATTCAGCTTCATTAAAACCATACATGAATCCTCCATATGTTGATTTTTTGACTCACTAAGCAATTTTTCATACCCCCAAGTAACCTTGAGAAATCAACTCCTAGTGGAGATTGCTATCTAAATCTTCCTGTTTCTAGTGATCAAACAGTTTCTATTCTTTGCATTGATTATACTTTCTCCTATGAGAGCTTTTGCATGTGGCAAAAAGGACAAAAAATTTCTGTAGTAAATAATGAAGTATTTATAATATATGCTCTGATAGAAACAGAGCTGAATGGTTTTCTACTGGTAAGGATAACCGAAGCAGCCCTCCAACCTCTGAACTCCCCTGGGGACTCTTCGGGCCTTCCAAAGGCCTGCTTGAAAACCATGGCACCAGGTGAAATATCTCTCTAGTCCAAGATTCCAATTCATTCTAATTGTTTTTCAACTTTGTTATTAAAATGATACATATTATATATAATTTTTGCTCTAATTTTCTGAAACCATCATCTATCTCTTTTATCAAATTCACAGTTTCTTTCATGCCAATAAAGCAATTATAGGGTGTGGCTGCACATACATTTCAGCTTCTCTGCATGTGTTATCCTGACAGGTTCACTATCGAAAAAGATCATTTGGTGATAGCAGATGTCACTGATGATGACAGTGGGACCTACACGTGTGTGGCCAACACCACTCTGGACAATGTTTCTGCCAGTGCTGTGCTAAGCGTTGTTGGTAAGAATGAGAACAAATGCAACCCAACTGACTTCCCTGTGTCAGGTTGGAAAAAAAAGAAAAATTGCAAATTTTAAAAACTTGCTTGTCAATACCCAGGAGTGAGTTAATTCCCATGTTTTCTCCTTTGAAAGATGCCTTTGAGGCAATAATTTCAATATACATATACTCTATAGCCACACTGGGGGGAAATGGTAAATATATATGCATTAGTGATATTATTTATTAAAAAGTTGGGGAAAAATGTTTTTAAATCTACTTTTCTTTAAAATTGAAGGGTTTTCCCCCTAAGTTGTTACTGCATGTTTATTAAAACCATGTCTCACAGCTAATCATAAGCCTTAATTTTATAATCACAAATCATGTACAGTCTTTGTCTTCTTGTGCTGTCTTATATCTTTCCATTACTAATTTTGATTAAAATCCTTTATATTAATGTCCTTTCTAGCTCCTACTCCAACTCCAGCTCCCGTTTACGGTAAACTAATAAAAATCTTCTTTCTCTATTTTCTGTCCATTTCATATTTGCAAAAAACAATTTCCTTACTTTCTTTTCTCTATCACGTCATTTTGTTTCTGTGTGGAAAGGGCTCCTTCCCTTGTTACGTGTGTCACTCATTCACTGCAAGAATCATTTCTTCATTGTACCCCTAGAATGTTTCACTGAGTTTATTGCCAGTTGTTTCTAAATATTTCACGTGCGATTATAAAATCATTTCATTTGCTAAAAGTCCCTTTTGGAAACAATTTCTTTTAAAAGTAGCATAGTACTTTTTCAAAAGCAGTCAGCCACCTTTTACAGAATTAGGAAGCTTTTTCTAATATTACTCCACAAATTATTTTCACATCAATGTATTAAAAGTTGCTTTGAGATTCTATATACAGGAAAAAACTGAGTGTTTAGAACATTTGACTTTCATATCAGAATAAACTAACTCATTATGTTTAAATGAAATATAAATCATTAGGGAAATACCAAAAGGAGGGACAGGCTTCTCCAAATTGGGAAAATAATCAGAAATTATTTTCAGAAATATTTTTGCTTAGAGAACCCCATCTTCATTCAGGACACAAATACAAAAATTAATTTTATGGTATATTCTCAGCTGGATTTCACATAATATCATCAGCCATCCTGTATAAGACCTGTTCTTCGCAGACATTTACTGCTTCATTATTGATAAGGGAAAAAAATCATATATTTATATTCAAAAGCCTGAGTTACTCCCAGGACCCAGGCCAGATAAAGACCAAGGGGAGAACATTAATTCTCTGGATCTCAGAAGCAACATCAGAAAAGGCAGACTTGCTTCTAGGACACATTTGTCCAACAGGTTTCTGTATACTATTGTCCTCTGGGAGTAAAGCCTGCCCCACTTGCTGAGAGCTACCTGCATAGCATTTATATTCTTTCAAGAATATAAATATTGTTTAGGCACCCCCATATCTTACCATTCAGCATGTTTCAGAAAGCACATTTGAATCTTCTTTAAACAGTATGTTTTATTCACCAGCATTTGGTTTTCAGTATTTGCTATTTCTATTTCCCTATGTTAGAAACTAAGCTTTGGTACTATTGTCCACATTTGTGCTCATTCATGTTTGTAAGGAGACTCACACTGAGAGTGCTGATGAACCATCCAATGTCTGCTTCACTGGATTTGGTTACAGATGATTCAGTTTCCTTTGAAAAACAGAGAGCAGAACTCATTAACCGGCTATTTGGGGGTGTGCTCATGCGTTCCCAGCAACCTCAGTTGTTTGCATTTTGTTTCAGCTGCATGCTCATTGACCATTAAGTGTGCTGTGTCTCTAAGATAGCTACCTGTGAATGGTATCTCCAATAAAGGAGAACCTTTGAAGGACAGATGGTTAACTGTGACGTGTGTGTCTTTGGTCTACAGATGTCCCGAATCCTCCTTTTGATTTAGAATTGACAAATCAACTTGACAAAAGTGTTCAGCTGTCATGGACCCCAGGCGATGACAACAATAGTCCCATTACAAGTATGTGGGATTCTCTGATTTATTACTGATAAACTTAATGGCCATTTTTAAAGCACTGTAGAATATGCAAAAATATTATAATAGGATAAAAATATTTATGTATGGCCCTCATCATTGGAGATAGAATTATTCCTGGTTATGGGACACTAATTAAAAGCTGAAACTGTCAGCTAAGTAGATACCCTGTTGTTTGTGTTTAGGATCCATTAGAATCACCATAAATACCTATCATGTTAGGAAGACACATCTTAAGTTAGTAGTTCATTTTGCCCATTACTTCTATGAGAAAAGGTAGTGGGGGGCAGGTGCTAAAAGGCCTGTGTACATACTAGGAAATCAAGACATGGTGAGTAAAGTGACTTTCACAGTTGGTGACAGAGGCAGATACCTCCAGCAGGTCCATAAACTCACAACTTAGGTCTCTTTGTTCCCACTAGCCCTGCTGCAAAGTGCCTTCTACAGTATCAACTCCTCACCTTGGTGACATAAACCTAGGGAGTAAAATCAGATGAGGGACCATCCCATAAGGATACTGGAGGAGCTTAATAAATTAGAATATAGGTGAGCTTAGAAGTTTCATTGTTAAGCTGAAGAGATACTTAAAAGGAAGACATAATTAGGTCACAAGCCTGAAATACATTATTACCTTCAGGTGTAAACTTCAGGAATACTGAAATCCTTTCTAATGACTACCTAAGATGATTCTGAAATGACAGGTGTATTGATTTCTTGTACCTACTAGTAAAACAGAATATATCCAGTAAATTCAACAGAAGCTTCCTCTCTACCCTATGTTGTTCCAAGGTGCTCTTTTCTCTACTGAGTTTTCAGTGTCCTCAGTCAGAACACACATTGTCCTCCAGCAAGTTCAGTACATTAGCCAGAGTTAGGATGCTTGGAGCCTCTTTTTACCTGTGTTCAAATGATTCCATTAGAGTTCAAAGCATTTCTACTTTTTGATTCACTCCACAGATATTTATTAAGTGCCTGCTTCATGTCAGGCATTGTTCTAAAATGAAACAGTCAAAAATCTCTGCCCTTATGGAGCTTATGTTTTAGATGAGGGCACAAGTGAGATTAAACTAGTAATATATATTACATTACTGTGTACAATATCATTATACATGTGTGTACATACATTATCCACGTATACATACAAACACAGACACAGGGCCCAGATCTATCTTCAGGAGAGAACCTGCTGAAAAGAGTGTTAGCAGGAGAAGTGGCCTCCACCTGCCACACCTTCTCTAAGGGTCACTGCAGGGTTCCTGTGAAGGCACATTCTTGGGCTGCTCCAGGGACTGGGTTTGGCAAGGGTCCTAGAGCTCAGCCACACCTGATGCAGAACTCTTCTCATGGGCAGATTTCCCCTGGGGCTCCTCGTTGACCTGACAGAGACCATCTCAGCGCTAGACCACAGTCTGAGACTCTCCCTAGCCACTGAGCCTTCCTTCCTCCTCCCGTAACGGGTGTCAGGCCAGCACTGTGCTCTGAAGGTCTTTCCTGCCTAGTCCCTCTTCCTCTCCCTTTTTCTTCCATGGGCATTTCCACAAATGGATCTCTTCCACTTCTTATTCTGTCTCAGCACTTGCTTTCTAGAGGACTCAAATACATATATCTATACACAGGGTTTTGTGTGTGTGTGTGTTTAGGCCACCCAGAAAACAAATCAGGAAGAAAGATGGGAGAGCTAGGTGTCTAATTATGAATCAGGAGGTCAGGAAAGGCCACATTAAGAAAATAACATTTGAATGTGTTCATCAAGACAGGGGTAGGAGCTGGTCACAGTATCTCATGCCTGTAACCCAGCACCTTGGGAGGCTGAGGTGGGAGTATCTCCTAAGGTCAGGAATTCAAGACCAGCCTGGGCAATATAGTGAAGTGAGACCCTGTCTCTAAAAAATAAAAAAAAACAAAAACAAAGACAGGAGTAGAAAGGTCATCCATTTATGAGATTGGAGATCACTGACAAATGAATATAGATTAAAAGAACTCCAAGGACTTAGCTTTGGACCACTACAAGATGTATAATATTTCTAGTTTCATAGTTCATATCATGGTACCTGGAACATAGCAGGTAATCAATGAATGTCTAAATACCTATGCTTTTACAAGAGTCAAAGTATATCCACCAAATTTTAGTAGCTGTAGAAGGTATGCACTGAAAGGTGTATCTTCCTCCCCCTGCCAACTTCCACCTTCTCTGGCCACATATGTATTATCAGTGTGTATCTTCTGAGAAGTAATGCATGAACTTGTAAGTGAATATGTATGTATATCTGTTACGGCAATTTATCTTATTTTCCAGTACACACTCTTCTATATGCTGCTTGGTTTCACTTACCAACGCATTTTAGAAATCCTGTCATTTCAGCGGCCCCATTCCATTTCATCAGCTGCAGAGTGTTCCATTGTTTGGATCTACCATAATTTGTTCAATCGGTGTCCTAGTGGACATTTAAGTCGTTAGAATCGCAAACAGCACTGCAATGTGCTGTTTCATATCTTTAAGACGCGTGTGAGCACATTCATTCAAGATTAATAACTGGAGGTACATTTCTCAAAGGTTATGTGCATTAAATATTGTTAGGTTTTAAAGATTGTCCTCTACAGAAGTCATACCAATTGACGCTTCTGAGAATGCTTGCTTCCCCGTGTCAGAGTCAGCAAAGTGTGTTAAACCTTTGATTGCTGCCATTCTGTTTAATGGAATATGACATCTCACTGTATTTAATTTCTCCTATTAGAAAAAATTGACCATCTTTTCATAGATTTAAACTTTTTTAAGGGATATATGGATCAATTCTGAAGAGTTTTAAATAACTAAACTCAGAATACTGGAGAAAGAATCCCAAATATTATTGAGTGTGCTAAGCACTGAGGATAAGAAGTCTGAAATCAAAATACGTTAATGAGACTTCTGTTGAAAGTAAAATAATCCATGCCTGACTGCTCTTGTTAGATCACCCTATTAGTTATCACTGGGAACCGACCCTTGGGTTGACGAAATTCCCTCTCTTGGATTTGGTGTGTTTACATGTTGTGGCCAGAATTCATCATTGAATATGAAGATACAATGCATGGGGCAGGGGTGTGGCACCACCACACTGAAGTTCCCGGAACGCAGACCACAGCCCAGCTGAAGCTGTCTCCGTA
>NW_003852400.1:758214-760978 GCF_000181295.1 Otolemur garnettii
TGATATGAAATGAAATAGAAAAGTTTTCCACTCTTTGCAAAAGACAAAAGCTTACACGTGTGTGGCTGCTTTACTTCTAGAGCCAGATAAAAACCCCACGGCTGTGGAAGGACTAGGAACAGAGCCTGATAATTTGGTGATTACCTGGAAGGTAAGCTGCAGAGCCTTCAACTTCCCTTGGTATTTTTTTAGAGTGAAAAAAGAGTTGTTTGAAACTAATACCTGCCTTAGATTCCATTTCACTCATTTTTGTGGAGGAACCGTATGTCTTAGATATCTTTCTTTAAGAGGCAATATTGTGTAGTAGTTAAAAGCTTGAACCAAAATGAACGGGTGCAAATCTCAGCTCTGCCATTATTGTATGACCTTAAGCCAGTTGTCCCACATCCCGGTTAGGTATCTGTTATGAATGGGAGTAATAGCAGAATCACCTTCATAGGATTACAGGAATTCATGCCTTTAAAGAACCCAGAACAATGCCTAGCATATATAGTATGTGTGTTTAAAAAAATGCTAACTAGAGTTAGCATTATCAAGCTATCCTCAGGAGACAACTTCTTGGGAAGGAAGGGTATTTTCTGGAATTGAAAAATGAACATATATTTACTTGTATAATTTTAAAACCGAGATCATATGTATGTATGTGCATGTATATATATGTGCATATGTGTACATACATACACATAAAAACAGGATAGAACGACAGGCTAGCTTTTTTTTAATAAAGAAGAAGACAGTTCATAAGTTGCAGGAAGTTCTCCAAGGAAAATGAACAATGATGTACTATCACACAAATAGGAATATATGAAGGAATCAATATCACTGATATGTCTTTAGAACTACCCACCCTTGGCTGTGAAACAAGAGTTTGAACGGTTTATGTGATGTTTACTTCTTCAAGATAGTAATTTACCACCTTTGAAATGTTGATCCCCAACAAGCTTTGAATTTCATCACAAATGAAAAATAGATAAAAAGTCCCTAGAGAACATGGCTAACAGCTTATGCTTTAGTGTTTCAATGTTCATGTTCTTTAGGTCTGGGAATTGTATTTGTTGCTCCTGTAAAACATTGTGCATTCAATCCACTTTATAAGCTTTTATTTGGCTTTTCTCGTAGCCCTTGAATGGTTTTGAATCTAATGGGCCAGGACTTCAGTACAAAGTCAGCTGGCGTCAGAAGGATGGTGATGATGAATGGACATCTGTGGTTGTGGCAAATGTATCCAAATATATTGTCTCAGGCACACCAACCTTTGTCCCATACCTGATCAAAGTGCAGGCCCTGAATGACGTGGGGTTTGCCCCTGAGCCAGCTGTCGTCATGGGACATTCGGGAGAAGACCGTAAGTGTGTGATGCTGTTTCCTTTCTGTTCTTCCCCAGCAAAACAGACTTACCAAGGTACAAGCCAGGTTTATTTCCAGAGGTACTTGGGCTGCAAGGGAGGGAGGCAGCAATTATTATGTAATTTCTCAGAATTGAAATGTCCTAGTATGTAAGAAAGAGAAATTTAGAATGTTAAAGGTGATTATAGGATAGTCATCCATCAGTATCCACCAGGGATTAGTTCTAGGATCCTCTCCCCACTCAGATACCCAAATCTGAGAATATTTAAGTCCCAAAGTCAGCCTGGCCGAGCCTGCCTACATGAAAAGTCAGCCCTCTGTATCCGTGGGGTTTGCATCCAGGAATACTTGTGTTTTCCATCTGCGATTGATTGCAGATATATTATAGAAACCTGTGGATACAAAGAGGCAACTATATTGAAAAAAAAAACCCCAAAAAAAGGACACACACACAGTAAAAACACATGTTTCAAAAGGGAGAGATATATAAAAAAAAAAATCTTATTTTCCTGCTCGAGACTGAGGCAAAAGAATCTCTTGAACTTAAGAGTTTGAGTCCAGCTGTGGCAACACAGCAAGATTCCATCTATAAAAACAAACAAACAAGAATAAATCTTGTTCTCACAAAGTCAAAGATATCTAAAAATCTACTTTCAATCCTTAATAATCCATAGACCGGGGCTGACATGTGTTTCAAGCCACAGTTATTAGAGATAGTGACATGTGTGCATGAAATTCAAAATTAATGCTTCTGCTCCTTCTCTCTCCTTCAGTCCCCATGGTGGCTCCAGGGAATGTGCATGTGAGTGTAGTGAACAGCACCTTAGCTGAGGTACACTGGGACCCTGTTCCTCTGAAGAGTATCCGAGGACATCTGCAAGGCTATCGGGCAAGTAAAAGGGGGGCGTCCTTGTGCTTTCCTTCACAGCAGATCCACAAACACCCTTGTCGTGTGCACTGTATAAGACCGGAGTTACTTGGTTCATCCCTCAAGAACTCCTGAACTCAAATTTGATTTATTGCCTCATGCAGGGCCACAGCCAAAGGACCCTGGCCGGAGTTGACCTGAAATCTCACTGCATCTGAAATGACAGGAAAAAAAAGTTTTCTCCATTTTTCCCAAAGATTATCTAACATTCTGCCAAATAAGCAATTAACATGTGTAGTAAATGGGGAAAACTAATTCTTAAAGAGCCAGAATATAACCAACTGCACCATTAAAGCAATCTGAATCATATGTGTTGAACACACAAAATTACCCCAATGATTTAGGCATATATTAAACAATTCAGATTATACTTGAAGCCCATTTCATCCTAACTCAGTCGTTCCTATAAACATTAGTTATCTTTGTACAGAAAGACCCTCTGGTGGAGATTTTCTGATTTGGGGGCAGCCAAAGAACTCACATATACAG
>NW_003852400.1:761681-765638 GCF_000181295.1 Otolemur garnettii
AAAAAAACTACAGTTTTATGAGTCTGAGAAGTCTTATTTGCCCTGACTTTTGTTCTTGCTGTTTCAGATTTACTACTGGAAGACACAGAGTTCATCTAAAAGAAACAGACGTCACATTGAGAAAAAGATCCTCACCTTCCAAGGCAGCAAGACGCATGGCATGTTGCCCGGCCTAGAGCCTTTCAGCCACTACACACTGAACGTCCGCGTGGTCAACGGGAAAGGAGAGGGCCCAGCCAGCGCCGACAGTGTCTTTAATACTCCAGAAGGAGGTACGGGATGGACATGTATCCAAGATCTCAGGAACATGTGACGTGGCCTGAGGGGTCAGGATAAAGTAGATTCTGGAAGCCAAATGTAGTTTCTCCATAGGCGAACAACACAGCACACACAAAGCTGGCAAAATGTCAGCTCATATGTAGCTTGAGGGTACCTGGAAAGCTTCAGAACACCAAAGGCTGACCCCAAACACCTCTCCCTTGACTTAAAATTTTTCTATACATGTCTACTATCTGAACCATTGCTAGCTAATATGATGTTTATTTGGGTCATTGACTTTCTGACCTGGGGCAAGTTCTGTAATTTCTCTAAGCCTCAGTAGCTTCATCTGAAAAGCACGAGAACTAAATGGGATAACAGTCCCCCTGTGTCCTAACTCCCACCCCACTACAACACTGTCCTTGATCTTACAGCCCCTGACAGTCAGGCCTCCTCCTACTCACTCAAGGCTGTCATGAGTGAGATCCAACACTGGTCCTTTAGATGGTTCAGGAGATCGTATCATGGAAATGATAAGAAGATTGAACGATAGAGAGGAAGTAGTATGTAAGACAGTATGGCTCCTTTAGGATATCGCCTATTGTCAGCCAGATGTGGTGAGAAAAGAGAGGAAGGCCAGCTAGGGAGGACCCAGACCACAGCTGGTATTAGATGCTATGGATATTACCATGTTGTCCTGTCCAGGGTCAATGGATGCGTTTAAGGAGCTCCATAAATCTTCTAAAATTGTATGTAAAGTGTGCATGTATTTTTCTAGGAAGAGTTTATGGCTGTCATCAGATTCTCAAAGGAGTCTTTGATCTCTGAAAGTTAAGAACCACTTGTTGGGTTGAGGAATCTGAGAAGCATGTGCCAGGCATTGTTCTAGGCCCAGGCAAAGGCTGTCAAGGGCCTGAAATGGGGAGAGGTGGGGAAAGGAAGGGGTAAATGTGGTTGAGATTAAGGGAGTAGACTTGGAAGAATTTAGTGTCCAAGAGATGGTGGACATAGGCAGACAGAGAAGTTCAGGATGACTTTTTGGTTTTCATTTAGCCCAACAGTAGACAGTGGTGCCAATAACAGGTTTCCAGGGAATGTGATGGGGAGGTAACCATGGTGAGGGAGAACTGCCACCAGCCTTCATCCTCTTGAGGAAATGAATAAAAGAAGACCGGCTTGTTTTCTCTGGAAATTTGTCGGCCTTTGCCATAGAGAACCTGTCATCCCTCAGGGATTACCCAGGGCCAGGGTTGTGCCAGTGTTGGGGGGTTTTTTGTCCATCACCACCAGATCCTGGGCAGCTGTCAGCTCTTAGGATAAGAATGTCTCTGCACCTGGGCAGGCTGGCTCACACCCAGCGCCCAGTGGGCAGAAGGTTCTGACTGGAGGCACCTGGCTTATCGGGGAAAACAGTCCTGAATGGCCCAGGACACAGGTGCTTCACTCAAAGGTCTGGTTAGCATAATTTCACTTGGTAACTAGTCAGCTTTTACTAAGACAGCATTCATGAATCAAATAAGTACTATCTCTTTCAAAGATATTTGTTTTGGGATCCATATAAATGCAAAGTTAAAATGCATTTTGAGAGGAGGAAGAGAATAAACAGGCACTTGTCATAGGTTCATTTAATGTATTTTCAGCCGAGTTAGGAATGAGTTTCTCAAAACTAAAACCTTGGCAAATTGTGTGAGCCTTGTGAAATGTCATTTTAACACATTTTAAAACATTCAAAAATCTTTGTGTTGACTGTGTGTTGTCATTGTAAGTCCCCAGTGCTCCTAAGTCTTTGAAGATTGTTAATCCTACGCTGGATTCTCTCACTTTGGAATGGGATCCACCGAGCCATCCGAATGGCATTTTGACTGAGTACACCCTAAAATATCAGCCAAGTAAGTTATCAGGAGGAAGAGAAGGGGGAATGTGGTTTTTAAAATATTTAACTGTTATCACGAAGTATAAGCCACTTCTTTACATCTATAGAATATGTACATAAATCTTCAAGCGTTCTTTTAGAACGCCAGATTTTTTTTATATTAAGTCATATATACATAGATCATGAATACATTTATACCTTTGTGGGATTCAATGGCTTGATTATTTGTACTAATAGGAGTGCTTACATCCTACTAATTAACATAGCTTTCACCTCATTTACTTAATCACATTGTTAAGACATTTGTGTTCTATACGTGATAGATTTGACTTACAAGGGTACAAGTCAAATAGAACTCCAGATGTTTTTAAAGAAATATGGTGCATATCCTACTGAAAATTAAGTAATCTGTAGTCTTTTAGAGGTGATTGTAGGTGGGTGCTATAATTAGATAAGACAGGTATTATCTGTAAGTAGAAAATGGTAAAAAGAGCTTCCTTTGGCACAGGCTTCTGAAGGAAAAATGTGAGGTTATTTAACAATACACAATTCCACCTACAAAAATACAGAGATAGAAAAATGCTACTGTGATTCAGCCCTAAAATTATCCTAATTCATAGGCCAATGGAGAAGATAGTCCTTCTTGTTAGATTACATGGTATGGTAAACATATTAAGGAGCTATGAAAGGTTATCACTTAGAATACAAGGCAAAGAGTGAGTAGGATTATAGAAGTCAATGTAAGCTAGGTTTGACATTTTTGGTTAACACATTTATTTATGACAGCATAACAAGTAATGGGGAATTGTTCATTATTTCTTATTGACAGTTAACAGTACACATGAATTAGGACCTCTGGTAGATTTAAAAATTCCTGCCAACAAGACACGCTGGACTTTAAAAAATTTAAATTTCAGCACTCGGTATAAGTTTTATTTCTATGCACAAACATCAGCAGGATCAGGAAGTCAAATCACAGAGGAAGCAGTAACCACAGTGGACGAAGGTAAGATGGGTATGTATAAAATCCATATAATTATAAGTGTTCTGGAATAAACATGTCTAACGCAGGTTTATGCTTTCTGTTTCCTTCCTACCATGGAGTAGCCGTCTTACCCAATTTATACAAACACTTATTTACTTATTTGTAATTTCCCTTTCCAATTATTATAGTATTATAAAGTCACTTGTGTAGCTTATACTAGAATAACTATTTAATATTTATTTTTTAAACTTTTAAACTCATATCAAAATATTAGGATAAGAATGAGAAATTAGAATATTTGCCAAACTTGAATTTAAGTTCAAGGCAATATATTTTTCTATCTCATAAATATATCTAATTCTAGTTCTGGTATATATTTACACATAAATATATCTAATTCTAGTTCTGGTCCTGATGTACTGGAAATAATTTTCTAGTTCACATATTTCAGATTTTCTAACAAGGAATTAAAACAGTTATTAAATAGTGCACATGTTTTGTGTTTGAACAACAGACTTTATGTTTCAGTATATTATCTGGTACAGAAAAGGCAAAATGGCCCCACTAAAGTATTTTAAAATGAAATTAACACTTTCTTTCATACTTTTAAAAAAAATCTTGAAAATTTTAGATTTAATGATCAAAACTATTGGAAAAGCTGTTCTGGTTTTGCATGTCTCTAAGTTGTAGCACTGCATAAGGATTATTCATTTGTTTATATTCCATAGTATAAGAAATTGACATTTCTATCCAAAAACCAATTTGAACTATCCTAAGCCTTCTTAGAGAATAGACAAGCACGAATAATGCACTTTAAGTTTTATGTGGATTTGAATACTGT
>NW_003852400.1:766213-781902 GCF_000181295.1 Otolemur garnettii
CTTGTGACAAAAAACAGCCTATAGAAAGCAGATCTCAGACAGAGCTTCCTCTTCTAATCTGACTTAGCTGAGCTCCCCATTGACACACTACAGGCCTTACACAACACTGCCCACTTGGGATTGGGTTTAGGAATATCGTGCAGCTGGTCTGGGGCTAAGTCTCCCCACTGGGATTCCCTACAAGCCAGTCTTCCAGTCAGCCTGCATGCTCTGCTCAGCCATGTTACTCCATCCTGTCTTTACCTCCTGAGTAAAAGGTAGCAATCCACAAGGGACTATTTTTGTTCTCCTTTCTTTCTAAAAGCTCTCTGGGCCCAAAACATTTATTGGGAAAATGGTGCTTGAATAAGTTGTAACTTGTCTTCTACCCATGGTGATGCCAAAGAGGCCCCAGTCTTTGACCCATGGCTATTGATTGGCCAGTCAGCTTCCCAGAGAGCAGCACAGTCCCTGCCACGGGGCACTGTTTTCAGGCTGCGTGCCCATGGGCAGGGGTTTTCCTGGGCTTTCACAAGGAAGCCAAATAGGTACAAATAGGAATGCAGAAAAAAGACCAAGAGAAAGAATTGCTTTGCCTTAAATTATTCCACTCTTGTGAGCTTAGGCTTGATCTAGTTTTTTTTTTTTTTTTTCTTGTTTGCTTAAAATTTGACTACATTCACAGCCTTGGTAAATTATTAAATATAGATCAGATAGATTTTGGAGTGATTGAATAAGAACTGCAGCCATTCTCCCATCATGTTGATAATGTTATACTATGTTTGTCTTTTTTAGATTTAAAAGGACAAATTTGTAAAAATTCAAAATTTCTACACTATTATAGAAAGATGTAAACTGACTTTCTTTTATGTGTCTACTTCTTTTCTGTGATAATTAGATATCAGTTAAAGTCCTGGGTGGTTTTATAGCAGATTACTGCGGTAGTAACCTTATTTGAAGTATTCCAGTAAAACCTTGGCCTCTTTTCCTATGTAGTAGAGATGTCACTGGACCTGTGCCTAGAGCTGGTAGTGGAGAAATTGTGCTTCAACGGGGCTAGAGTTCCATTAACTTGTTATGTTAAAAGAGGATATGCATTTCACTGGAGAAACATCAATCCCCGTTTTAATAGATTAAATTAAAAGAAAACTTCATTAAAAGAGTTTTGGTTTTGCCATTTGATGATAACTAAATTGAATTGTGAATTACTTATAATTATAGGGACAAGTAAAAATTAAGTGTCTGAAAGTTCATTGAGCCTCTAACATTAAAACCTGACAAATCTCAAATAAGGAAAGGAATTGTGTTTAAACAAAAAAAAGAAAGCTGGCTTGGCACCTGTGGCTCAAGTGGCTAAGGTGCCAGCCACATACACATAAGGTGGCGGGTTTGAATCCAGCCTAGGCCCCCCAAACAACAATGATGGCTGCATCCAAAAAAGATAGCCAGGCATTGTGGCGGGCACCTGTGGTCCCAGCTACTTGGGAGGCAGAGGCAGGAGACTCGCCTGAGCCCAGGAATTGGAGGTTGCTGTGAGCTGTGATGCCACAGTGCTCTATCCAGGGGGATAGCTTGAGGCTCTGTCTCAAAAAAATAAATAAATAAATAAGAAAGCTAAATCTGACCTTATTTTTAATATTGGTTCTTTTAACAGTGTATCAATAATTAAACATTACTTACATAAAATGATAACATTCTACCATGGTAAGACTTTAAACTGCTTTTGCATAATTTGTGATCCTGAGTTTTCCTTCCTTAAAAGTATTTCTTTTTTTTTCAGTCTAAAAATGAATTCTATCTTCTTCTCTATCTCCTCTCTCTATGCAGAGTTTAGATGCTGTCGAGCAGGAGAAAAAACTAAAGTTCTCCACAATCCTTTCAAGTTTTCAGTTTTAAGTGTATCTTTTATATTTTAACTTAAAATAATACAAATGGGAATAAATTAGAAATGAATCAAGAGGAAAACATGTGTGATATCCTTAGCTGTAGAAGCACCAACATCTAATAGGATTTTTTTTTTCTTTTTTTTGGCGGTTTTTGGCCGGGGCTGGGTTTGAACCCACCACCTCTAGCATATGGGGCCGGTGCCTACTCCTTGAGCCTCAGGCACCGCCCTAATAGGATTTTTTTATGAATTGTGATTTCATAACAAGTGATTTTAAGTCACTTCTGGTCCAAGAGGAGGAAAGAAATACACCTGAGTTTACGTTTCTTAATTTTTGTACAGATTTTAGGAGATGTTAATGAAACTCAGGGTTTCAAATATGGGTATAATTACATTATAAAAGGTAAACCTATGAAGGAGAAGCCAGGGTAATTTAATTAACTGTTTGATGCCACACTAACCCTTCTTCTTACTATTTTCCTCAATATAATTAAGTTGAGCATGGAAAACACTTTAGATCTTCAAGTTGTTTATTTCGATCTATTTTCTTATTTTCTTAAAGCCCTCAATGTTTGCTGTATTTTCTTAATTTCTGTCTCTAAATGGTTTCAGGCCCTGGGACTCTAGGAGGTAGACCTGTGAAGTCATCTGTAAAAATGAACCAAGAACATGCTGATAAGGGATTTAAGCTGTGTTCCCAGCATTGTTGATGGATAGACACTTGTCCTTGGCCTTTTGCTCTGGTGCCCTTGGGATCAACCATTAGGACACTGATACTGGGTGACTAATTGGGCTACAAAGATAGCGAGAAATGAACTGGCAAAGCAGAAACTGAATGTGCGTTCTTGTCCTAGTTAGCAGCCTGATGTGGCCAACAAGTTAGGAGTGAGCAGAGAGGGATACATAAGATCACCTGGTGAATCCTCTCTGGGATCTGACTCTCACTGTATTATTTTTCTAGAGTAAAGAACCAATAAATAAAAATCAAGTTTAGAGTTCATACCTTTATCTGGCCTGAACAAAAAAGAAACAAAACAAAATAAGACTACCTAGAGGCATAAAAGTTTCAATCAATTCAAGAGCTAATGTCTACCTGGCATGTAAAACACACCAGCCTTTTATCAGACGCTGTATAGCAAGACTAGTAAAACAAATCTAGCCTTTGACATGCTTAAAAGCTGGCAGGTAAGACCAACACATAGAGTAATAAATAGATTGCACAGAATATAAATATTAACTTAAACTATTATAATAAATAGTAGTTGGAACAGAATGGTGTCTGAGCATAAGGAATAAACCATTTATTTTGCCAAACAGGATCCATAAAAGTAATATTGAACTGGGCCTTGAAGCCCAGTTTTTTTCTGGCAGATAAGTGAAGGCTTTGGGGTATGCAGTCTTGGTAGAGGGCATAAGCAAAGTTAAGGGCTTTGAAAACAGAGATGTTTGGCTTATCCCCAGTAATCCAGTGTGGCTGAAAGGTAGAGCAGGTGTGGAAAAGAAGAGGCTGAGATGAAACTTCAGTGGGGCCAGATGGTAACAGTCCCTGATGGCTGTGAGTGCCAAGGGAGGCTAAGGAATTTGTGTTCATCTATAGGCACAGGCAGAGGTAAGCCATCCTTCCCTGTTTTTATATAGGGAAGACACTAGATCAGATGTGTAGTTTAAGGGAGCTAAAATGTAGGTAACTACCCTGGTAGGTATGTACAGAGAAAGACTCACAGGAGGCAGGCCTTTGGGAAAGCCCCAGTGGAAGACGACAGTAGGGTGCCCTGGTTGGGTACATCACGGGCTCACCGAGTATTCCTTCGGGAAGTGAGAAAGCAGATGAGTGGGGATTAAAAGAATTTAAAAGGATTAAAAGATTTCAGATTAAAAGGATTATAAGTGGCTAAATAGCATAACCTTAGATTATGAGTATTACAGTATAAAGATTGCAGTATCTCTTCTGGATGCTGTTAAAAATAAGCTAAGTGCAAATTTCTAGTATGCAACACTTTATTGTAATATTAACCGAACTTAATAAAACTATGCTATACATTGAAATTATTCATCTTATAATGAAAAATGTGTACATTTCTGACCAGTATCTCCCCAAGATCTCCCTCAGTCTTTGGCAACCAATATTGCACACTGTCTCTTTGAAGTACAACGTTTTTAGGGTCCACATACAAGTGAGATTATGCAGTATTTACCTTTCTATGTCTAGCTTACTTCACTTAGCAAAATACCCTCCAGGTTTATATCTGTATTGTTGCAAATGGCAGGATTTCCTTCTTTTAAGGCTAATACTCCATTATATATATGTATGTGTACACGCACCACAATTTCTTTATCCAATCATCTGTCGATGACTGTTTAGATTGTTATCTTGGCTATTGTGAATAATGCCGCAAGGAATGTGGAAGAGCAGACACCTGCTAGAAAAACTGATTTCAGGTGGCGCCGGTAGGTCAGTGGGTAGGGCGCCGGCTGCATCCACCCAGGCTGGTGGGTTCAAACCCGGCCCGGGCCAGCTAAACAACAATGCCAACTGCAACAAAAAAATAGCCAGGCATTTCTGTGGGCGCCTGTAGCCCCAGCTACTTGGGAAACTAAGGCAAGAGAATCACTTAAGCCCAAGAGTCTAAGGTTGCTGTGAGCAGTGATGCCACAGCACTCTACCGAGGGTAACAAAGTGAAACTCTGTCTCTAAAAAAAAGAAAGAAAAGAAATATTGGTATCGTTTCAATAAAGATATAAACAAAATTAAGATAATAATAAACGGTTTATAGAAGAAATTCAAGAAAAAGCTGAGAGCATCAGTAGAAACCACTGCAACAACAACAAAAAAAACCAACAGCCGCTAAATGCTCTTCTGTTAGAATTATTTTCATATGGTTCTGCCTTAAACATCTCCCATAATTACTCTGAGACTAAATTTCTCAGTTCCATGATTCCCAAATTTTAGAGAAAATTAATGTTTTGCCTGGGTTCTTTACTACTGATGTTTTATACACATGAACATATTTACCGTCTCTGTTGACTGATCATAGTCCTTTAAGAAGAAAATCTCAGAAAACTAAAATCAATTACATTCACAAAAGGATTCTTGGCGATTCAATAATTGGTTTTCCTCTCTGCTGTATCCCTGTGCTTAGCACAGAGAGACACCAAATATACATGGTGTTGGTGAGTTATATTTCAGAGGTCAAGAGCATTATTTAACTTCTTTAATATATTTCTGTTTTTTTTTGATCCTAAGAAATGCTATCTAATTACACCTATTTCAGCAGAAGTCTTTAGCTTCTAAATTATGTAATTTATTTTAGAATTTAACTTTATAGTCTGAGTAAACCCATTTGATGCTTTCTGATATACTATCCCAGTACATTTTCTCTGGGATAATAAATAGATCTTATTTTTTTAACTGTTCAAGTTAGTGTTATCTATAAATGTGTTAGTATCTGTAAATCACATTTACTTTAAGCTGCTGAGATAGGGCTAATAGAATTGTCAGCCTCAAATAGTCAGATAACATTCTTAAACGACTTTAGATGTTGTCTCAACTTAGTAGCAAGCATATGGCATCATCTAGTATCCATAATTTGGATTTTTAAGAAGCCATTTAGGTTGCACTATAGTTTTGCATAAAATCCTATATAACAGACACTTAACAGGTAAGATGGCCTTGCTCTCTGTGGTGTTAAATGAAAGAGTTCTCCTTTCATTTCTTCTTTCTTAACTTCTGATACAGCATATCTGGCACTTCCTCTTCCAACTCCCCTTCCAGAACATTCGAACCAACCAACATTCTCTAAGGCAGGTGGTCTTCACCTAGGTCCCTGAGCTCCCTGAAGTCAGATTTTCAATGAAGTTCATGTCTCAAAACAGATATCCAAGGCCACTATTCTAAGGAGCATTGTTTCTCATCCCAACACCAGTTCTTTAAAGACCTGCACTGAGATGACCAATAGAATCGAGAAGTAGCCACACAGTGCTGTATTTTACCTTGAAGTCTCTGAGTCTCTGATATTCCCCAATGTCTTCTGCCCGGGGATTGTCCAAGCAATCCACTCTCCAGCATACATCAGTACACGAAGGCCGTGATGTGTCCTGGTACAATAGTTTGCCCTGTTCAGACCCCATGTGATAGAACTCATACATTTTAATATTCTACATCATGATTTCTGATTACTAATTAATTTCCTAAGAATATAATTTAATAAATGAAAATTCTTTCTGTCATGAAAGGAAAGTGTGAGTTAACCCTAAATTCTAACAGTAAGTTCTAATTTAATTTTCTCTTCACAATTTCAGAGTATTTCAACGTATGTTGTATTTGTGTGTCTGATGCTGCAACTTGATTGTTTGTTTTATTCTTCTATTGTATGTTTAGTTCAAGCAGTAAATCCCAGGATCAGCAATCTTACAGCCGCAGCTGCTGAGACCTATGCCAATATCAGTTGGAAGTATGAGGGACCTGAGCATGTGAACTTTTATGTTGAATATGGTGTAGCAGGCAGTAAGAAATAATTTCATTACCCAATTTTTAATTGGGGGGATACATTTCAAGAGGTTATGAACATTTTTAAGAACTTATTATACATCATCTTGCATAACTGGATCCAGTTAAATGAATGAGTTATCTAAAACGATTGTAGCAAACCATCAGCCTATTACATATTTTATATATAACTAGGAATCCCTTTTTTCATGCTATTAATAACAAAGGGCATGAGTTCCATTACAATATCATTTTCATATCACGATACATTAAAACTGGTTCTATGCCAGTGACATGTAAACAAGAGTAATAATGAATTATATTTGTGAGTACATGTAGGAAGAAGAAAAGTTTTGTTTTTTTTTCAAACTGGAACTTGAAATAGCAAAAATCAAACTGACTTTAAAAGTATCCATTTTGCCCAAATTAAACCAAGAAAATTTTACAAGACGTTGGAAAAATGTAACCCTTTGGGCAAGTATCCATCATGTTTCAATGTTTGATATATACCCAAGTCAGGCTCTCTGCTTAATTCCGGGTCATTCCTACTGGGAGATGGGGCAGCTTTCACTTTCTGCAGTTTATGAAAACCCAGTACCCCCTCCTTAGTGCAGCCTGCTGTGTGTTTAATAAGCATGTTTAGGTTTTTATCACGCACATAGAAATATGTTATTTTTAAAAATAACTATCTCTTTAGAAAACCAATAAATTGGAAAGGTTTAACCTATAAATTGCATAAATTAGAAGGCAGTTATGTTTACCAAAAGATTCATCTTAAAAAACAATTCCTCCCATAATTCACTCAAGCTATTTAATGTATCACAGTTCTTTTTGTAAACATCCTTTGAGAAACTGAACAGTTCCTTAAAGCATGGTGCAGATAAGAAAACTTCCTTTGTATTACAAAGAAAGATAATGAAAATATATACAATTAATATGCAGTTCAGATATCCAGTCACTTTTTCTTTGAAGATATTTTGCTTTGATTGGTCCATTTAACATGACTACATTTATGATCATCTAAAATGGTAAACCTAAGCGTCCTAGATTCTGTCTTTAGCTTATAAAGAATTTTCCTTTCTTGAAGTGTTAAGTGACGTCTGGTCCCTTAAAATATTCAAATTTGTTGTTTTTGCAAAATTTCCATAGGCAAAGAAGAATGGAGAAAAGAAATTGTAAATGGTTCTCGGAGCTTCTTTGGGTTAAAGGGTCTAATGCCAGGAACAGCATACAAAGTTCGAGTTGGTGCTGAGGGGGCCTCTGGTTTTGTGAGTTCAGAGGATGTGTTTGAGACAGGCCCAGGTGAGGCACACACCACGCCACTTCTGGCTCATGCTCAGAGGCGGAAGCCACCGGGCGCTCCAGCTGGAGAAGGGGGCTGGTGGAGCTGTGTTGTGGGTAGGGCCACGAATGTCTTTCCATGGGGCCCTGTTGGGTTGGGAGTTTGGGTTTTATGTTGTCTTTGGCTCTTTCTACCAAATGAATTGCAGAATTTAGCAAATCATCTTCTAACCATGTTATTGCCAAAAAACCTTTACAAAAACAGACTTAAATGTTTTTAATTTATTTAGATAATTGAATTTTTCATATCACATATATAAGCTTTCTCTGAATCAAAAGGAAATTTTTTGAATTACCTTTGAAGGTGAAATCAGTTTATAAGGAAGTCACAGTTCTTTGTGTCAAAATGGACTACAACCCAGCAGAACCCTGCGATTTGGGTAGACAACTGGTATGAGTGTTATTAAATTTGTATGGAACAAGAAATTGTACAATTCATATGTTACATTTTTAGTCCACAGATTTGACTTCCTGTGTATGTATTTTCTTATATGAACATTAGCAAAATATACAAGTAAAAAGTGAAGTTTCTAAAGTAAAGAAAAATGTTTACAGAAAATCGAAGAGCATTCACAAGATGGAAAACAATCCATGCTTAAATTTAAACAAAGGTTTTATGGGACATCTTCACCTTGTGGTTCATTCATCAATGTTACGTTCAGTGACTTGAGGCATTCTTGAGGGAATGCTGCTTGTCCTGTAGAAATCAGAGACAAACTGTATTTTTGTGTCTTTCAGTAACAAAGCATTATGATTTTTAAACTTGTTAACACTTAGAAAACATATAATCATAAGTGGTTTTAAAAAGAAAGGTAATAACTTACCTATATTTTAAAACACTCATTTATTAAAATCATAATGCTTTAAGAGGAAAAATATTTCTTATTCTGTTCCTTGTATTTCATCATATCCATTTATCTACATAGTTCTAGGAAGCTACTATATTAAATTTAACAAATTTAACAAATTAGATTTAAATTCACAGTTAGTTTACAAGATTTTTGGGTTTTGTTATTGTTAACTTTTAATTTCAAAATGCCAAGAGCTCAAATAGATGATTCTGTTCATACATCTCTAGCATGCTAATAATAGTCATAGTATTAGCATTTAGTCAGCTCTACTCTGTATCAAGTTAGTGGTTTTCTCATTCAGTCCTTACAACAATCCTATGAAGCAGGCGTGGTTATTACCCACTTACACCTCATGTCAATACTCAGAGATGTGGAGCACCTGCCCAGGTCACCCAGCTAGAATGTGCTGGAGCTGGGATTAGAACCTCAACCTTCCAACATCAGAAGAGAAGCCCTCACTACATGACATCCACTGTAGGTCAGTGGGATCTCAGAGGCCCACACACCAAGAACAGGTTGTCTCGGGAATCCCCATTCAGTTAGTTAGCACTTGGCACACATGAAGAGTAATTCTGGACCCCAACTTGCAAGTAAGTTAGATTCACCCTGAAAATCAAGTTGTAGCATTTTTTTTTTTTTTTTGTCTTTTTGCCAGACAAAAGATAGCTCCTTTAGAAAAATGGGTTTTACTCAGTGGCACAAATTGCAGCAGCAATTGCCAGTAGTTCAGGATGAGTAATTGTGGTCAGTAGGCCATTCTTGTGTGCCAGTAACAGAGAAACACAATAGGTTATCATCATTTTTTTACATATAACCATAGCTATTAAAAACACATATTGAGGCTTGGCACCTGAGCTTAAGCAGCTAAGGCCCCAGCGACGTACACCAGAGCTGGCGTGTTTGAATCCAGCCCGGGCCTGCCAAACAATGACAACTATAATCCAAAAAAAATAGCTGGGTGTTGTGGCAGGCGCCTATGGTCCCAGCTACTTGGGAGGCTGAGGCAGGAGAATCACTTGCACCCAGGAGTTGGAGATTGCTGTGAGCTGCGATGCCACCCTACCCAGGGTGACAGCTTGAGGCTCTGTCTCAAAACAAACAAACAAACAAACAAAAACCACATATTGATTAAACCCTAGTGACCTTAGTGAACATACTGCCTATAAGAGCCAATGTTGTCAGCATTCTAGAACGCCTTGACATACCGAGTCCATCTCCCTTCTCCAGTTCACAGGGCTGTGACATTGAACTCCAGCGTGGAAGCATTATCTGCGATTCCTCTTCCCCTCTCTTCCATGCTAGCTTCTGAGTTATCATAATAATTTGAGTACTTGGCATAAAGGCACACACTGTGAGCTGTGATCATTTTTTGAACTTGTATTGATACAAGTTCAAAAGTTATTGTATTGATACAAGTTCAAGATATTTGAACTTGAATTTGGATAATTTTTTGAACTTGTATTCATGAGCTTCTGGGTTCTGCTAATTTCAAGAACCTAGACTCAGCTTTCATCTACCCTTCTTCCACGAATCTTTCTAGTATGACACTGCCTCTGTCTTTTACAGTCTGGATTTTTGCAGTATATTTCTTAATTGTTTCCTATGGTCCCACTGAGAAATCAAGAGTATAGGCAGCGTCCTGATACTGTGTTTCTCCCCCTTCTCCTGGTGTGATCTTTCCCTAATGCCCCCCGCCTGCTGCAACCTCTCACTAATGTCACCCCAGCTGGTGTGACCAGGTATGACCCCACATTAACACCACCCACCTCTTCTTCTCTCCTCACCTCTGTCCCTCAATTTACTGAGTCTCCTGTCTCATATCATAAAGGAAGTAAAGCAGATTTGTTTTTATTGGGCCCAATAGCTTTTTTTATCAACTGTCTACAAACTTTGGCCAAGGTCATTTTTTCTCCCTTCCTAAACACTTTTAACTAGTTTAACTGAATAGGACATTTTTATATATAGAGGATCTTTCATGAACAGTACACAATAACCATTTCTCTCGCCCTGTCTCTTCCAAGTTTATTCTGTGATGCTGTGTTTTTAACATTTTCCGCAGAGACCTACTGGCACAGAGCACAGGTTATCCAGGATATGGCAAACACGTGCAAGCAAATACTTCTTTAAAACTAACTTCTAGGAAACAAAGAAAATTATATCCCTCTGCCTTATTTTCTATTTTCATATTCTTTCTATGTGTTTGTTTGATTTATCATTTTATGGATTGTTCAATGAATATAATTTTATTTCAGAAAGTTCAGGTAAAGTGAAGATCCTTTTTTACTTCTAATACCCATAGAATAACTCAGATTCTAGAAGGAAAAGCCCCCTAGATCTCATTCAGTGTGTCTGTGTCTCTGCATTTATGTGTGTTACACACAATCACAGTCATGACTTGGGTATGTTCTATCTAGTTCAGATGATTTTAAAGTATCCTGAAAAGGCTTGAAACCTCTTGTAGTCATTCTGGGATTTAGATCATTTCTTATGTGGATTGAAGCAAAATTGCACAATTTATTTCATATCAACTTCTGGTGCAGGTGCGTGCACACAAGTGCACCTGTTACTACATAGTGCCTGCTTAATCTTAAATAGTAGGACAGTGAGATATTTGATACTTTGTTTCTTTAGACATAGATGCAAAAATTCAAAGTCAATGTGGGTGTTTGTTTATCAACTGTCAAAGAAGCATAAGCAGCTTTTGCATGGTTGCATAGCAGCGAGCTGCCAGCTAGCAGCTCAATTTTGGCCGGCACCACCTTCTCAGGGCAATGTCTGTGCTAGGACCTGAGTATCTTATTTTTCCCTCATCAGTTGCATTTAACTAGATGAAAAATGTAAATGCTCAAACTATTTATGACATTCGTGTAAATCAGTAAGCACACAACAAGCAAAGACGGTTTCACTTCAGCCAAGTGTTCAAGAGACTTATGCCACTTGGTTTTTGGTTCAGTTAGAAAAAACTCACAAACGCCACGTGTGAATTGAGAGAAATATATTGCGAAAGAATATGTAATGACAGACTTTCAAAATATTTTTACCTGTCTTGGAATGAAAGGTCCCTATGGCATTTTATTCTTTGTTCAGACTTGTATAGATTTGATGTCTGGACAGGTTTTCAGGAATGCCTCATAGCAGGAGAACATAATGGCCAGGAAGATGTTCTCTGGAGTCAGACATAGGTCAAACTACAGCTCTTGGGCAAGTTCTTTGCTGTCTCTGGGCATGGGCTTATTCCTACTGCCTACCTCAGAGGATTGTTGTAAACATTAAGTGAGGTTATGCCCTCCGCACAGTGCCCAGCATATAGGAAGGATCCCAAAATGCTAGGTGTCATTGCATCGCCACTGTCTTTGTCTTCATCACTGCCATGATGACTGTGTATGTGTATGGAAGGGGAACTGCCTTTATGGGGCCTCACCTGTGTGTGATTGTGATGACAGCTCCAGGCCTCCTCTCCTGGTGAGGTCCAGGGGCTGTGGGAGAAGGCTACTGGCCTTGGATTTATAGTCCACACGTCATTTTCCTTCTTCAACACGCTCCCATACATTTTGCATTCCTCTTCACACTTAATTTTAAGCATTTTCTTTTTCTCCCTATACTTGTGCGGAGAAAAAGAAGCAGTGAGATGTTGCTTTTGCAACATACAACAGAACCTGGGATACGTACGGCTACTCTTATTTCTGCATCCAGAGATCACGCACACCTAACCCAACCATGTGAAACGTATTCGGAAGAAATTCAGTCAAATTAAAGGCCTGATCTAGGCAGGCTTATGGAGTCAAAGGAAGAAAGACTTTTACCTTGTTTGTGGTGAAAAGAAAAGAAGTAAAGGCCTTTTAAAAAAGCATTTCTACTGATTTAAGCAAATCCGGGTGGGCATGTCTGAGTAGCCATTGATGCTGCACTTTGTCCCATATGATTGAGACTTCTAAAGAAGACCAAAAAAGTTCATTATTATGTGCTTTTCAGAGGTTTTGCATATTATGACTGGTTGAATAAAGGGCTTCACATTTGTTTACTCAAACACAGTAGATGACAGCTGAAGGAATATGTATACATGCAAATGAGCATTTTCTCTTCTAACTGGTCACTTCATGCAGTCGTGACTTCACTGGTCAAGATATATTTCCAAGTCTTTTGAGTGGACCCTCAGCAATAACGAACATTGGTCCTATGAGGGTGGATTTGGTTCTTCAGAAATTTCCATTCAGAACTAACTTGTAAATAAGATGAATAACAAATCTAGATAGCATTTTGGATGCAAATAGATGATGTTATATAAAATAATAAGGCTGCTTTTATGTTGACTGTTTTCTTTTTTAACCGATTTCTAAAACGTTTCGGAAATGGTGGCAGCCTTGCAATGACATTTTAGCCTCTAGAAGTGGTTCCTTTGAAGGAAAAATGCTCCATGAGATGTATACATTCTGTTCTGTTTAAAACTCAGTTGTATACTCTTATGATTGTGCTTAATGTACAATTTATCCTTTACACTGAGTTTTTAATGGGTTTGAGACTATGTTTCTATTGAACAATGTAGTGAAAATAACTGCGAACACAATGTTCAGCAGAGTTTGTTAACAGTATTCAGCTATTTCTATTGAGGTTTTGGGTTTTTGTTTTTTTTTTTTTACTTCTGATGGTTTTTCAAAGCTAAGTATTTATATAATTCCTGATTAGTAAGTGACAGATCCCAACTTGGGGCCGCGTGTAGAATCTGTAAAAGCTCATGCCACGTGGCCATGTTTACTACCCACACTGCAGCAGCCCCCGTCTCGCCTCTGTCCACTGCCACCAACACCCCTGATTTGTTTTCCAGCCATGGCGAGCCGGCAGGTGGACATCGCGACACAGGGCTGGTTCATTGGCCTCATGTGCGCTGTCGCTCTCCTCATCTTGATTTTGCTGATTGTTTGCTTTATCAGAAGAAACAAGGGTGGTAAATATCCAGGTAAGAAAGAAAGATTACAATTGCATCCTAATGCTACGTAATCACTCGTTAAACTAAAAAGAAATCACGAAGGTGGTCATGCAGATCGCAATAGTACATTTTCCCACAAACCTAAATTCAGACGTTCTCCTCAAATAATTCTTGAATCCCTCTTTATGTAATGGCAACCTAGATGTTGTCAGGGCTCATAAGGCCTTTGAAGGGTAAATCAATCTGTTCTCTGAAGAAATGACTAAGTCTACTTCTTTCGGCTCCACGTAAGTTAGGGTTGTTGCAGTAGCACGTAAAACCAGTTGGCAAGGAGAGGGTCGGGGGAAGGTGCAAGAAGTTTTCCAGAAGAAGTCACGTGTGGACCAAGTTGCAGTATTGGATGTGCTTAGGGACATTGCTTTCCCTATCGGGTTAATAGTTTCCTCAATTCAGTGAGTCCAGTGAATTTGTCTTTTCTTTACTGACCATTTTCCCTTCAATTACAAGACAAAAAACCTGCAAAAAAAAAAAAGAGTTGCAAAACCAGTTTGTAATAATTAATATAGCTAATCTATAAATTAGTAGAGTAGGGGCAAAATCTTAGCAACTTAAAAATTGTTCCTTCAAGAGCAGAGAGGGAGAAGGAGGGGGTCTTGGTGTGTGCCACACCTTTGGGGGGCAATACACAATTGTAAGAGGGACTTTACCTAACCAATGCAATCAGTGTAACCTGGTTTCTTGTACCCTCAGTGAATCCCCAACAATTAAAAAAGAAATTATTCCTTCATCAGATGAATAAGAAACTAAAGTCACCGTTACATGTTAATGAATGCTCATTTCTATTAGGTCACCTCAAAATGACAAAATCATCCAATACCACATCCATCCACATGATGGTCATGCAGCATCTTCCATACTCCATGGCGACTTCTTTCTCATTGCTGTCTACCTCAAAGAGTGTGCCCTCAAATAAACTTTGAAGAAGGAAGCAGAGGATCGATAGCTAATAATGTCATTTTGAAATTTTTAGTTAAAGAAAAGGAAGACGCCCGTGCTGACCCTGAGATCCAGCCCATGAAGGAAGATGATGGAACTTTTGGAGAATACAGGTGAGCCTCAGCTTCCATCCGCTGTTCATCTCCTACGCCCTGCACACTCTCCTCAGAGTAGGAAGTGCTAGCAAGGGGTTAAACCTTTTTACTTGCCATTAAAAAATAAATTTCCATTTTAGTCGTAAGATTTTCCCGGGGTCCATGCTGTATTGGTCACCTAGCAAAAGCTAGTGTGTTACAATGAGAATTAAAACAACAAAGCCTGCATTGTAAAGTTAACGATATCTGTTGTTTTCTAAGCATACTTTTATAACCAGTATTACAGACTTTTTAATCTCTCAGATATGAAGCTAGTTTTTCTTAAACAATATCTATACCCCTGCCTGTTCATCATGAAATGACTAGATTGTTTCAGAAGCTGTTCATTATTAAGAAGTATCATAGCTCTCTAGGCGGTATGTTAATTCACAATCTTGGCTTGACACTATCATTAAGGAAAACTTTTAACATGACCTATGGGCAAATTTTAAAGTCTTCTCTTTAAACAAAGATATGCTGGCCTAGGTGTTATAAGTCTTTTCAAAGAGAAAGTAATTATTTTAGATATGTTTTAAAATAGAAACATAACACATACTTATTTATTTAAAAGATTGGTATATGGTATTCTAAAAGTATACTTTTATTTATAAAATATCTTTGCAACTTGATTTGTTCTTTTTATAAACCTCCTGCTTATGTAAATATTTTAAATATACACTGAACCCATACTGAGACTTTTTTTCCAAAAGAAAAGGCTTTTAGGTGAAATAAAGCATTTCACTACTGTGATTGCCAGGTGACAAATTTGTATAGAAGATAGTTGTGTTAAGCTTCACTTGTCTCTAAAGCTCATTTTTGGTTTTTCCATGTCAATACCATGGAATATCATATTTTAATGAGAAATAATGGCCAAGGATGAGAAACATGGAACTGATTTGAAAAACAATATATTTTCAACAAAATTGGTTTCATACCCATTTCCATGCAGCTGTAAGTGTTTTGCCTTTATTGCTTCAGCCACTAAGTTTTTATATTTGGATCATCTCTTCAAGAGAGATAACTATGATTTGTAAATATTCTCAGAATTTCTGTATCTCTTCATATGGAAAAATACCTAGTGAGGGTTGTCTTG
>NW_003852400.1:782191-783234 GCF_000181295.1 Otolemur garnettii
GTAAAGAGGATAAGCTGATCATTACTAAGTAACTCCTATTTTTAGAGTTCCTGTTGCTATTTATTTGTGAGGAAGCTAAATCTCTAACATAACCCGGAAAAGTTATATACAGAAGGTACAAAAAAATGCATACACACTTTAGGAAAGGGAAAACCTGTATTAAAATTGTAATATTCAATATACGCTATAACATTTGTTATCTTGTATATTAGATCGTGCCTCTGTTGTAATTGCAGAAGTCAAATGTGACTTGTGTATTATAATGTTAATATAGTTTTTTGCCTTTCTTAAAATGTATATACATTTTTGGAGCCTCTGCATTTGCATGAATTGAAAGTAAACTATTATGCATCCTACATTTACATGGTATTGGATTCCTAGTCTATATTATCATGCTGTACCACATGGTTCTCACAGCCACGTGAAACCATGACCTAATGTCATGTGACTTTCTCCAGGTAACTGTGATCGCTACTCTATTAAAACTTGATTAAAATTGAGGGAAAGGCTTATGAACTCT
The DNA here is from genome assembly GCF_000181295.1 of Otolemur garnettii. Lineage (NCBI taxonomy): Eukaryota > Metazoa > Chordata > Mammalia > Primates > Galagidae > Otolemur > Otolemur garnettii. The sequence goes on from NW_003852400.1 coordinate 782,712, forward strand.
CTTGAAATCAAGAGCCTGTTAGTTTTACTTTCAGTTCAGCCATTACCTGTGATTCACAGTTCTGTGGTTTCTGTGCTCTTCTGTGACTTATCTGCTAACAAACGTTATAGGATTTGGTTTCCAGAGCAGTACATAGCAACTACTTGGTTACTGGCCTCAGAATCACTGTGTTTACATCTATTTGGTTGTATTTCTTTGTGTTGGAGTTAATTCATGTGTTATGTTTGTGAAGCATTTTCACATGGCTGTCTTTAGCATCGGCCTCGAGCTTCTTAGGCAAGAAAAATGTCATTTGGGTCTACTGAGTGCAAACCCAATTGGTGTGAAGACAAAACACTCGTCACAGAGCTAGTAGCATCAGTCTGGTAGAGACCAAGGGAAATGAGGTTTTGGTGGGTGTCTTAACTCAAAATACTGCCCAGTGACATGATTTTTTTTATTCATAAGGGCTATCCCACCCACAACTGAAATCACTTCCCCAAATTCCCAACAACCTGTTGTTAAAGATGTGGCTCTGGCTCGG
>NW_003852400.1:783841-817504 GCF_000181295.1 Otolemur garnettii
GGTCCGGGCTGGGGATTCGAACCTGCCACCTTAGGTGTACGTGGCTGGCGCCTTAGCCGGTTGAGCTATAGGCGCCGAGCCAGAATCTTTATTTTTAATAATACACTTAAGTATTGCTCTCTTCCCTAAATTACCAGGGTCCTGTCTCTGATTTGTATCTTCTGGAAGATTTAAGCTGTGCGTTATTTATTAATTCTTATTCTCTTTCATTCCAAAAAATAAATTATTATGCTATCACACATACACATAGACACACACAAAATTAGGACTATTGCCTAATATAAATTAATTCCGTTTATGATTTGATCGTTCTCCATCCTAAGGATGAAACTATTTCTATAACTGTTGGCTCTGAGTCAGATGATATTTCTTAGTGCAAGAGGGATGGAACTTTAGTGGTGGCCCTATATGATTTTTTTTTCGTGTGCTATAACCCTGTGCCTTACTCCAACTCCCAGCCCTAAGCAGTTACCCTCTGGTGGAAGCCTGCAGCTCTGTTTGTTTGTTTCTTTAATTATACAGACAGTAGGATCTGCATCCTTACTAGCATATAGAAAAATCAGAGAAACAATGCAACCAACAGTGTAAGTATTTTTTTATTCTTTAGATCCATTCTTCTCAAAACCAGAATCAAATTAGGTCATGAACCATATACCCATGGTAATTGAACTCATAACTTACTGCATAATTGAGATCTCTTTCCATAGGAATCTTGTCATTCATATGTCCACAGCCTTGTGACAAGCATGCTAACCTGTGCTCATAAGGCTTGAATGATGCCAGATGTGTTATATATTTCAGATTTATTCTGCTCACAAACATGACCTGGTTAGCAAACAGAGTAATGATAGACTCTTAGTGGGTTGGAAAGAATGTTTGGGTCATGAACATCTATAAAACTTTAGCATGGTATGGCCAGAGGAGGGGGGTAACTATAGGAAAATTAGACAAAATTATAACTGAATTATCTGGAGTTGCTGAATTTTATTCCATAGGCACGGAATGGTGGTATACAACTCTGAATCAAGTGATATTGAAAAAAGAAATTGAATTCCCTAAAATTTCAATTTTAGAGTATGAGAAAGGAAAGAATATATATTCCAGTACTTTGTCTACTATCATAAAATTAGGAAGGAATGAAATTTTTTTAATGAAGAAGAATTTCTAAAATGCCCACTGTCCATTGTTATTTCACAGTGAATTCATTCAACAGTATTTATTGAGTGCCTACTCTATGCCAGGCCTTGGGGATATTAAAGCCAATAGAATTTGGCATCACACTCGGAGTTTATAGTCTAGTGAGGGATACAGAGATATAAAAGAACGATTGACCAGAGTATGAAAAGTGCTATGAAAGAGACAAAACTAAGGTGCCAAGGAGCAAAAAGCCAAAGCCAAGTGGGCAGCAGAAAAGGAGGTGGTGCACAGGGTCTTTCCAGAGGAAGCAATGGTGGAAGTGAGTTTTCATATTGTGACATAAGCTTTTTTTCACTGCACAATGATCTTTATTCAGGAATTCAAGCATCAAGAATATATTTTGTAGCTATATATACACACTATATTAAACTTATTTTTCAATTCATTTAATCTTTGACATTCTGAGCTAACAGTTAGTACATGGTCTCTAATACATCCTGTGCTTAAAAGTTCTCATAAAAACATGGATGAATTTGTACTTGTCTTACTAAAGCTTTGTATACTATGTAACTAAATACATAAATGACTTTTAAGTCATCTATAACTATCTGATGCCTCTGATTTGGGAAACTACCCTTTCACATTTAAACCTGACTAGGTAGCTGGGCAGAGTGGTTCATTATGTAATCCCAGCACTTTGGAAGGCCAAGGTAGTAAGTAGTTTACAACCAGCCTGGGCAACATAGCAAGACCCTGTCTCTAAAAAGAATTTTTTTTAATTAGCTAGACATGGTAGCATTCACCTATAGTCATAACTACTCATGAGGCTGAGGCAAGAAGATCACTTGAGTCCAGGAGGTTGCACTGAGCTATGATCATGCCACTGTACTCCAGCCTAGGTGACAGAGACCCTGTTTTAGGAAGCAAAGGAGGGAGGGAGGAAGGAAAGAATGGAGAGAGAGGGAGGGCGAGGTGGGGGTGGAGAAGGGAGAGGAGGAAAGGGTGGATGGAAGGAAAACACAAATGAATCAGCTTGACAAGGTGACTTCTCTTAGCACAATATCAAAAGCAATTTATTTATTATTTCATTATAAAATGTATCCTTGATTTGAAAAAAGGCAAGCACTGATACAGTGCTTCACATAGACTTGTGACCACTCATCACATCTAGAAAGTTCTCTTTGTGTAGTACAAAGTATTTCTTAAGAAAAAAAAAAATCTCTCTCTGAGGTGGGAGCCTGGAGTGGAGAGAAGAGGAGATGAGTGATGGGGGATGGACACTTACAATTGTTGGGCACAACATGCCGGCCGCTGTGCTTGTGACTTACTTAACTTCTTCTCATTCAACTAGATTCTAATTATTAAAGTACAATGTTACATTATGCCACTTTTCCTTTTTCCCAAAGAGAAAGTTTAGAGCACTTCCACAGAGAGGTGGGTCCCTCTCATGAAGGAGAGAAGGTAGGAGAGAGACCCACATTTTACCACTTACTAAAGACTAGTCTTAAAAAGCTCTTGGGAACTTCAAATAGCTTTTCCCAGAAAGACTCTGCTGATAGAGTACCCAGTTCCTTCTGTTCTTTCAAGTTGAGCCTGTGTTGCCGTAGATGCTCTCTCATCCACTACCACCATTAAGTGGGCTGAATGAATGTTCCAGAGAGCCTTTTCTTGGCTGGTCATTAATCAGGATTGATAAAATTATGTATGTAAAAATTCAAATGAGTCTATGGGTAAATATTGGAGAAAGAGAATTTAATAATGTTGCTTGACACAAAAGTAACATGAAAGTCAATTTTATTTCTTTGTGCCAACAAACAATTAGAAGATCAGAATTTGAAAATTATTCTGGTTTTGAGAGCATAAAAATGTGATGTAGGAATAAAAGCAACAAAAAAGATATTCCACTGGTTCCAGAGCCCTGCATTACATTCTACTGATCAGTTTGTCTATCTCTGCACCAAACTACACGGTCATAGTAATAGAGCTTTTAATTAAGTCTTGATCAAGTCCTCCAACTTTGATTTTCTTCTTCAAGAGCTTTTTAAATATCCGTGGCCCTTTTCATTTACATATACATCTTAAAATTAGCTTGCCAAGATGTATATAAGAACCTGCTGGAAATAATTTGCATTGAAAGAGCAATGTAGAAAACATTAACATATTTTCTGTATGTGAGTCTTCCATCCATGGAATAGGGACATTCCTCCATTTATTTAGGTCTTCTTTAATAAATCTGAATAAAATGTTTTTGTTCCTCTTGGAAGTTTTACACATATATTGTTGGATTTGTTCTTAGGTACTGCACGTGTTATGGTATGTTAATCATCTAATTTTTAAAATTTCATTTTCTAATTGTTTCAAGAGCACAAATAAAACTGACCTTTATGCTAATATTACAGCAAACAATTCTCTTTTTATTCTAATATTTGTCTATAAATTCTTCTAGATTTTTTTACATACATAATCATATTGGTTATGAAGAATCATAGCTTCCTTTCATCTGTTTCTTTTTCTCAACAAAAGTGCTCAGTACTTCCCAAGCGGTTTTGAGTAGAAGTGCAGATAGCAGCAATCCTCATTATTATTTCTGATTTCAAATGGAAAGCTTTTTAACATTCAGCATCAAGGATGATATTCATTGTAGGTTTCTTTTTCTTTTTTTTTTTTTTTTGAGACTGAGTCTCACTATGTCACCCTCAGTAGAGTGCAGTGGAGATTGCTCACAGCAATCTCAACTCTTGGGCTTAAATGATCCACTTGTCTCATCCTCCCAAGTATCTGGGACTACAGATGCCCATTACAATTCCCCGCTATTTTTTTAGACACGAGGTCTCACTCTGGTTCTGGCTCAGGCTGGTCTGGAACCCATGAACTCAGGCAATCCACCCACCTTGGCCTCCCATAGTGCTAGGATTATAGGCGTGAACCAAGGCACCCAGCCTCACTGTAGGTTTCTTGTAGATACCCCTAAGCAGGTTAATGCTGATAGTTTCTTAAAGTTTTCTCTTTATCATGAATAGGTGTTGAATTTTATCATATACCTTTTGCTGAATCTACTGAGATAATCATAAACTATTTTAATTTTCTTTTGCTAAACTGGTGAATTATGTGAATTGAAGCTTTACGGCTAAAACAATCCTGCATTTCTGGACTAAACTCAATTTAAATATGACATATTATCTCTTTAGTAGATTGCTAAGTTAGATTTGCTCATCATTCACTTGGGTTTTCTCATCTTTGTTCACAAGTGAGTTTAGCCTCTAATTTGACTTTCTCAAAGTGTTGCTGTTGGTTTTAGATATCAGTGTCATTCTAGCCTCATAAAAATTATTAAAGGAGTGGATCTTCTAACATGTCCAAATTATAATACGTCCAAAATGGAATTTCTGACCTTCCTTCTGAAGCATGCTCCTCCCCACGGTAAGGGTAAGGCCCAGCTTCCTGTTGCTCAAACCAAAACTCTTGGTGTCAGTGTTCTTTTTTTTTTTTTTCTGTTACTCCAGTTAATCAGAAAATCCTACTGGCTCTAACTTTAAAAGATGTCTATGATCTGAACATTTTGTACCCCTCCACTTCTGTGCTCCATGTCTCACTCCTGGATCTTTACAGTAGTCTCTCCCGACTCCCTAGAGCACAGTTTGGCAAACCAAATATTTCAGACTTTATGGGACACAAGGCTCCTGCTGCAACTGCAATCCTGCTGTTGTGTTCCAAAAGCAGCCCCAGACAATACGTGATAAATGGACATGGCCCAGCTTCGCCATGGCCGGTCAACTTCGGCCCTCTAGGGTAGGCTGTTGTCAACCTTGATGACAGAGTAATGGTTCTGAAACGTAAGTCAGACCATGTCATTCATCCTTTGAAAACTCTCCAGGGACTTCCCCTCTCACTCAGAGTTCAGGCAGGATCTTTACAATGCCCCACAAGGCCCTGATAAGCCCTGTCACCTGTCTTGCTTTAACTTCTACTACTCATGTCCTGTCCCTCTCACTCAGCTCCAGTCACACCAGGCTCCTTGCTGATGCTAGATCACGCCAGGCTTGCCCCCACATTAGGGCCTTTGTACTGCTTACAACTCCTCTGGAGTCACTCTCCCTCCCTCCGGCTCTCCACCTGGCTATCTCAACACTTAAGTCATCAACCAAATGCCACTTCTTAATGAGGTTTTCTTGAACATCCAGTTTAAATGTCCACTCTCCATACCCTCCCCTAACACCTTCTGTCTTCTTTTTAAGCTCTATATTTTCCATAGCACTGGTCATCTTCTGACATAATATAGAACTAATTTTTTTATTACATCGGTTGTTGATTGTATTTTCCTCCACTAGAAGAAAACTCAGTGAGGTCAGAGTTTTAGCCAATTTTGTTTGCTTCTATATCCCCAGGCCTAGAACAACATCTGCCTTCAAAGTGGCACTCAATAAACATGTACTAGATGAAGGAATGGGTGGATAGATGCCTGACCAAAGAAATGCCACACACGAGAATTTACTGTACTGTATTCCTTGGGACAGTAGTTCTACAAAGCAGAATAAAACTAATAGCTGGCATCCAGGTGACAAAATTCTGCTCATTATTGAACTCTTCAGCAGAATCAACTGTCTCACCAAGTCTTAAGCCATAGTTCACATGAAGTGTTCAAGCAAACCCAGAAGTTAGTGATTAAAGACCAGAGATGTTGCATTAGCTATTTTTTTAAACAGGTTGGATACCAGATGCTTTGTCCTCTGAAGTACCCCAAACACAAGCCACCTCACTGTTCTGTGATACCTCCCTAGCTGTTTATTTACAGTGGTGAAAATATAGTTTAATTTGCAGCAAAAACTTGTGTATCCTTAAAATAGGTTCTTTTCAATAGCGTATGCCAGTGTCATAATTGCACTAGCACTATTACCCAGTCTTCAGAGTTTCTTCCTCAAGAAAAACTAAAAGGTATTGACAAAAGAACCAAGATACTTTTGCATCTTAAACTATTTGTATCTCGGCTAGAAAAAAAAAAGTCACTCTCTGAAACAGCAGAAGCAGGAAAGTCTTAGCATAAATTGCTGGATAAAATATTAGAGCTGAAGTGACCTCTCTTTTATATTAAGGCTTTTTATTATATTTTTGCTAATGTTGTGTGTTTCCTATTTTTTTGCCTTGCATTTTTATCCTCTGAAAGAAAACAAAATATTTGATCCTGTCATGGCCTATTTTCTGTTTTTCCTCCCAGATGTTCCCTGTTAAGGAATAGGCCAATGTATATGTCTAGCGACATGACCACATGGGTGGGCATTGTAAGGCATAATGACTATGACTTCCAGAAATTGTGCTTAGGGATTCAACACAAAAGGAAGCTAATAACAGTAATCATGAAAATAATAAGTCCTGTGAAGTTTTCTGAAAATACTCAGATTCCCACCTCATGAGGATAAGCTGCCTAACACGTAGGGAAACGTGATAGAGGTTAAGATGAGCGTACAGAGAATTTGCTTTTACATGTTTGGAATCATTCACATTCTTTAGAATTTGTTGGCATGCCATTCACAGTACAAATGTAGTGCCTTTAAGTGAAAATGTATGTTTTTCCAAATTGATAAATCTTTACCCGTTAACTAAAATTCTTACAGAAAAAAAAATCCTGTGTACTGTCAGTATAAGGATTTTGCTTTTCTTCTTAGGCTATTTTCATTTGTTTCTTCTGCATCCTTTTAATGGGATTTGTAGGTCTCTTGAAAGGTAAGGTTGAAGTTTACAAGTCTGGCCTGCACTTGATAACAACATTATTTGAAATGCAGGAATTTGCTTCTCCTCTGGCTCAGAAAAAAAAAAATCATATTTCACACTTAACCGAAATCATGCTCCATTCATATCCAAGGAATCAGAGATATTATGCAGTCTAACATACTAACTTTTCTACTTGCCATGAGCTTTTGCCCCCTTTGAATTTAAAATAGTGATGATTTTCAACTTTTCTCAATTTTTCCTTTTTTAATGCTTGTGATTATTTCTGGACTGCTTTCAATTCAGGAATCAGAATCTGTCATTGAAATTAACATGCACTGTCGGGAGCCATCCGCTCTACTGAAGACTTCATGATTCAACCATTTCTGCCCCTGACTTTCATTCCAACCCATCCTCGTCACTGACGTCAACCTGACAATTAGATCTGGCTAGAGACGCCCGGGACTCCAAATGCTTTTTCATAATTTGCATGCCTGATCTTTAAAAATGAAAAATGTTACCTAAATATTAGTCTCGATAAAAATGTTCTATCTTCCTTCCAGTGACGCAGAAGACCACAAGCCTTTGAAAAAGGGAAGTCGAACTCCTTCAGATAGGACTGTGAAAAAAGAAGACAGTGACGACAGCCTAGTTGACTATGGAGAAGGGGTTAATGGCCAGTTCAATGAAGACGGCTCCTTTATCGGACAGTACAGTGGTAAGAAAGAGAAAGAACCAGCTGAAGGAAATGAAAGCTCAGAGGCACCTTCTCCTGTCAACGCCATGAATTCCTTTGTTTAACTTTTAAGCTCTTTGCCAATATCCCATTTCTCTAGAATGTTTATCTCAAGCACTTGTTTGTCAGCCCTCTCATACTATGAACATATGGGTAGAGAGTATTTTTTCTGCTGTATGTTAATATTATGAGAACAGTTGGAGCAAAAGCATAACCCAAGTCAAAGGATAATGTTAATGTGAATTGGAATGCAAAGTGCAAACGTTTTTGTTCAAAATGGGTATTTTTGATTTCCTCAGAACTGATAAAAATGATGCAACATCATCAATAGATCATGCTATTTCCTCTTCAGGATACAGTTCCATATGATGCATGGAAAACGCTACACATGTAATGGACATACCTGTGTATGTTATCACAACATGGTTTGATACTTTGTTTATACTATCCTCAGCTGAACCCCTGAATATGAATTCCGTTTTCATTGTCAAGAGTGTTACTGTAGTATTCTCTAGACCTTCAATGTCTTTGTGGACATTGTCGTGAAATTGGTGGCTGTATGTCTAGCTATCGTTAGTCTTTTTGGGAGACTGTTAGGAACAGTATGTACAGTATATCCTTGCTAGATGAGTTAATCACGGCAGTCGCATTTGCTGATGCTTACTGAGACTCTGTTACCTGCTCTTGGCTCCTGTTACTCCGTAGGCTCCTTAACCTTCCAGGTATTACAGCAGCACCAGTGTTCTACGTTGTACATCATTTCTATGTTCAGTTGTTTTGAGGCATAAACAATGTATATTGCAATGCATTTCAGCATCTGTGCCATACTGAAAGAACCGAAAACAAATCACTCAAATTAGATTTTGAAAAATTGTTCTAGAGACCACAGGGCAAGACACAAGCAGTGCCTTCAGACGATAAGCATTCCACAGCACCCTGCACCCGACCGCGGCCGGTGCGGTCCATACTGAGTCCTAGATGGCTGTCGTTGTCTAAAAGTAACTTTCAAAAAGCAGAGTTAGTGAAAACTGCAATGCTGAAAAGAAAGGAAATGTGAAAATAAAAATTATAAGACAGTTTGTTTTAAAGAGCATTTCCTCTTAAGTATAACATGACAAAAGTCTTTGTCACCGATGGGAGCACACAGTGACTTTTGCAGTCCTTTTGCTTTCTGTTACTGATTCCGCAAGAAAGATGTCAACATGCTACAAAAGTAATAAAAACAAATTATTTCAAAACTAAAAGCAAACAGCCTGCCAACAGTGATCCATCATTCTCTAAGGCGTTACCCATGTGAGCTTTCAAAACTCTCCGCAGCATTAAGTGATGTGTGTGTACGCAAACGGCTACGGACACATTTCAGAATCTAAGAAATCTGACAAGTGCTTCACAGGCCAACAGTCAAAGGGATTACATCTACAATTTACAAAATAAATATACATATATATATTCTGTCCTATTCAGAAAAATGTCTAGCAAATGGTTTACCTCCAGATATGAAAATCTATACCAACCTATGGTTGAAGGAATGCTCAGTTTCATTTGCCAATAAATTGGTTTCTCATAACTTGCATCAAGTTTAATTTTAAGTAAAGCTTTTTATATGTAGATATTTTGTTGAATCTGTAAATACACTTAAAGTGTAGATGCTGTATGCTTATAGGAGTTACATACAAATAAACATGCAAAGAATGTTTATGTTGTACTGTATGAGAAGTAAGCTACTTAATGCAGTGCATGGGATTGGAGAGCATCTACTTAAATGACTTTGGGGTTTCCCCCCTTTTTTTGCTGTGAAACTGAACTAGTGGACTGTTCTACATATTCCAGCAGGTTTCTAGATGACACCTTCAGAGCTTTGCCTATGTGGCACAGTAGGCCTCGTCACCTGTCATCTTTGACATATGTAGGTAAAGCATAGTTGAAATAATCCCAGGTAAAGATGGCCCTACAGACTTCCGTGTCTCTATATCCACTTTTCACAGACCATCCCGTCTATTGGATGTGCAAAAAGACAAAACAGGCTTGCCTTGTCATCAGAGAGCACAGAGATAACAGTTACTTTAAATTTGCCAATGTTTGGGGAGAATAGTAAAAACGCCACTTTTTCCTCTTCCATACTGGTAGATGCTATATTTATCTGTGCATGAAGGGGTCACCTCTGTAATAGTGCAACAGATTTTGTATTAAAAATTAAATGTGGTTTTAAAAGTCCCTCTCTCTTTTGTAATTTATCATGTTCCTAGTAGAGTGTGAATGTCCGGGTAATGGTATATGTAACAGTACAGGCAAATGTGACTGGATTGCCACCAAAAAAGGAACTATTAAACAGTCTTGATCTCTTCGTGATTTTAACGTTTTCAAACATGTATGTCCTAATGTTGTAAAACAGTGAAATTTTTGATTTTTAATCTTACAAGCCTATCGTGTGCAGAACAAATTAAACATAAAACTACATACAGTATAAACAAAGCTAATCAAATAGGGCATCTAAATTTTTTTAATGAAAAGCAAGATTAGATATGATCAGCCTTTTGTAACATATTACCCAAATCACCAAGTAGGGAGGGGAGCTCTGAGCCAGCAGGAGGTCTTGTGGGTATGAGGCTAAAATGAGGGAGTGGTAAGAAGGGGCAGGGAGTATAAAATGTGGGGACAAGCCAGGACTTGGCTGTTTGCAGAGCTGGACAGGTTTGGGACAATTAGAGAAAAGGTTTAGGAAATCAGGTGTTCTTTCCTCTCCTTTCCAAAAGCCTGGCTCCTGGGGCCTGCTGCCAGGCATGACCCCTCTCTCCTGCTTGCCTGGGCCCAGACCCTCCCCAGCCACAGGAGGCCTCCCGCTTGGTGAGACAGCTTGGACATTTACAGATACCACGTGTCTGCCATCCACTCCCATTTCTCCACCTTCCTCCTTCTACTTGTCCCACACCTGTCCATCTGTGCAAACAGCCAAGTCCTGGCTTGTCCCCACGTTCTACCCCTGCCCCTTCTTTACCACTCCCTCATTTTAGCCTCATACCCACAAGACCTCCTGCTGGCTCAGAGCTCCCCTCCCTACTTGGTGATTTGGGTAACATGTTACATAAGTGAACTGTAAAATGCTGTATGGAGCTTGGTATTTCTACCCTGAAGGGCATGTCTGTCACTCCCTTGAGAACAGCACATCAGGGCCCCTGCACTGGGCCAGACTCCCAGTGGACTCTGTTCAGCAGAAGGGGCTGGTGAAATGTAGCCCTGACCACAAAAAGCACTGGTCTGTTGATGGTGCGAACCTTCTTGTTTAGATGGTTTACCGCGGCCCTCGTTTACCTCTAAGGGCTGATTCTGGAAATAGCTTGTGAAGGCGAGGGAAAGAACCCAGACTTCGCACCCAAACTAAGCCAATCCCTCCGGCTCACGAGAGTGTCCCGCGGTTACCACCAGAGGGCTCCCGTGCTTTATTCAGGGCAAAAGAAACGCGGTGGCAGGAAACTGCGGCCTCAGACAGTGCGGGCCAGTTCCGATGGCCAGACTGCGTTCTCAGATGTCCTGCTGCAGCAGGGCTCCCTGATGAGTTCTGTGCTTCCAGGGAGCAAGCATGTGAGCCTTGTCAACCTTCTCCCTCTTACTGAGGGGGGCCGGGGAGCTTCCGCCCTGGGAGAGGGCAGAGTCCACCGCGGCCACAGGGAGGGACACGTCCTGAAAAGGCTTCCCCACTTCTCCACGAGGATGCTGTTCTGTCTTGCACCGCTGGTTCCATACTTTGTGATAGTATCACAGAAAAAAGCAGTGTAAACACAGACATCTCTTATTTTTTTACTTAAAAAAAAGGGAGAGAATGCCACTAGAGTATATGAAGTAAATCGCCCTCGGTGGAGGTGGAAGGATCACTGGACTAGGTGGGGATGCCGGTTCCAGCTCTGCCATCTACTAGCTGTGTGACTGTGTTGGGGTGAACCCCCTAATACACCAGCTCTTCAGGCCAGCATGACAGATAGAAGGTAGTTGCTAAGGTACCTTTCTGCTTAAATCCTGTGATAACAACAACCACAGCATAATCTGAGCTCCCACCAGAGCCAGGTATTTTGCTAAGTGGGGAGGATTCAAGATGAGCAAAAGCAGATGTGGTTCTTGCTGCCGTGGAGGCTGACAACATGAACATCATCAAATAGCCACCTGATCAAACGCACACCTGCAAACTGAGGGGAAGGCACGTGCCTCTGTGACAGCAAATAATGGCAGCGCCCAACCTGGTGGAGGTGGTCAGGAAGGCTTCCCTGAACTGGGGTGAGCTGGGTTGAGCTGGGGACCAGGAGGAAGCGGGTAGGACAGAGCTATTGTACTGCAGAGGCCAGTGTCCCCAGAGCCAGTGCAAGGCCTGGCCATGCTGGAGCTTGAGGATCAATGACAAGCTTTTGTGTTTATTCTGTAGCAGTAGAAAGCAGGAAATAATTGAAGGGGTTTAAGTCAAGGGCTGTATGATTTGATTTGTGTTTTGTGGGTGGGGGAGCCATGGGATTTTGTGTGGAAGATGGACTAGAGGCCTTTGGGAAGCTATGCAGTAATTTAGACAAGAGATGGACGGAAGCTGGATCCAGGCCTAGCACTACAGATGGAGAGATGCAAGTGGATTCCAAAGATATTTAGGAAGCAAAACTGATGGGAATAATAGGTTAGGTGTGGGGAGTTGAGGGAAAGGGAGGTCTTAAGGAGGGTGCTTAGACTTCTGACCAGAAATGAAGTTCAGGTAGATGAGAACATCAGAGAAGAATCCGATTGGGGGGAAGGTTACACGTTCAGGTTAATAAATGAGGAGTTAGAAAACCTCTGAACCATCCAAGTGGAAATATCTAGTAAGAAATGGATATTCAAAAGATACTTTTAAGATGATGCACAGCAACTTAAGCCAAGGGGCTAAGACGAGATTGCCTGGGAAGGGGTGAGTACTGCTCCTCACTAAGAAACTCCCGCATAACAGTGGACAGGAAGAGGAAAACAGCATCTCCAGGACACCAGGAAACAGCAGCCAGAGAAGTCAGGAAGAAATAAGGAGCATGTGCTGTCTCAGAAGCCAGTGGAAGAGACTATTTCAAGACCAGAGAACGGTTTAAGTGTCACATAGGACTGGAAAGTCAAATCAGGATTGGAGAATACTTCTTGGATTTGAAGATATGGAGGTCATCCGGGACATTAATGAAAACTGTGTTGTGGCATGTGGTCCCAGGCTGCAATAGATGAAGAGTAGAAGGTGAGGACGTGGGGACCAGTCTTGCCAGTACCCACAGGGGCAGCCCATCAGTCCCTCAGCACAGTTTCATGACATCTCCATAGTGGTGTAATCTACACACCTCCAACCCACGGTCCCTCTGCTTCTCCCAACCCTTCAGCGTATTCCTCCCCTCCATCCCTTCTCCAGCACAGAGCTCACAGTCCATATTGAAAACGCTTTTATGCCACAGTCCTTTGCCCTTCCATCTTTTCTCAATACCTGTGGAGGTACCATGAGACTCAGGATCAAGTCTACTACCTGCTGGCCCCTGGGAGCTTGGAGGTAGAATACAGAGCAGTTTCACTATGAATTCACACGGTTTACCTCTCACCGGTGCCCAGGAGACCTGCTGCCTGGGCAGGATTCCTCCTCCTCCTGCTAGCAAACCAAAAGGCCTTCCTCCGTGTCCTCCCACCCTGCACCTGCACTTGGTGTAAAGACAGAGCCGCCCTTCCTCCTGTCTAGGGTCCAGGATCTGTCTTTCTACCAGGATCTGCACATCTCTTCCTCCTTGGCATATTCTCACCCCCCAGTTATCCCTAGTCCTCCTTCGCTGGATTGGCTATTGGCACTTAAACGGTTCAAGTCTCTCCCATCGCAGACAAACAACCCATTGAAACCTTCCTCTCCCCATCCCATCCAACCCCCCTTAGTTATCTTCTTCTCTCCTCCACTTCATAGCTGAAATAACACCAGGAAAAGTATGTGAGGATAATCACAGAAGCTCCTATTTGCCAGACAGTACATCCTTTGTTCCTTCCATAGCCATAAAACTTCTCCAGTCTCACTCAGTTTGCCCTATAGACACTGTCTTTCTTCAGCTGTAACTATTTCACTCATTATCCCCATGAATGACTCGGCAAGCTTTTTCTTTTTAAATCAGAGGTTCTCAGCCCACACGTTGGAATCAGCTGGGGCGTTTTAAAAGCCTACTGCCTACCCACCCACCCTCACAGCATCTCGGTTGTCTGAGATGTGGCTAAGAACATCTCGTGGTTTTCTAAATCTCCCCCAGATAATGCATAGCCAAGATTGCAACCGGTGTAAAGGAGCAACTTGTTCCCACACTATTGTGTGTGCACTTGAAAGTATTTAATGAACAGTATTTGAATACATTTCTTCACACAGCCCACGGCTGATCTCAGATTGCCTTGTATTCCTCTAATAGAAAAACATACCTAGAGAAAAAGGGTATGGCTGTTGGGAACATAAAATGGTACAGCCACTTTGGAAATACAGTTTGCCAGTTTCTTAAAATGTGAAGTATCAATTTAATATGTGACTCAGCAATCCCACTCTTAGGTCTATACCAAAGAGAAATGAAAACACATCCACACAAAGACTCGTACAGGAATGTTCAGAGAAACTTTAATCAAAATAACCAAAGAACAACTCACATGTATGTGACTAACAAAACACTATACCTGTCCGATTAATGGTATGACTATATAATTAAATGGAATATTATTCAGTAATTCTTTGAAAAGTACTAATATACACTGTGACATGGAAGGCCTTAAAAAACATTATGCTACATTAGAGAAGCCAGAAAAAAGAGCACATATTGCATGATTCTATTCACTTGAAATGTTCAGAAAAAGCAAACCTGTAAAAAGAGACAGTGGTTTCCTGAGACTTGGGAATGGGAACAAGGATTAACTCAATTGACATAAGGGATCTTACTGGAGTGATGAAAATGTTCTAAAACTGGATTATGTTGATGAGTGTAGAACTTGGTAAATTTAATAAAAGTCACTGAACTTTATACTTAAAACAAGTGAATTTACAGTATGTAAATTGTACCTGAATAAACCTGTTGGCAGAAACCCTAGGCTTCTGTTTGTCTGAGACGTGAATAGGGCTGTGTTTAAATGAGTTTACAAGGAGTACAGCAGCACATCGTGGGGCCTTCCCCTCCCTGTTCTCCTGTTTCCTCTGAGATGCCACAAGAGTAATGGTTCTCAAAGTGTGCCCCCCAGCACTGCAGCTTCAGCAACGCTTGTTAGAAATGCAAATCTTGGCCCATCCCAGATCTACTGAATCAGAAGGTCTGAAGATAATGACCAGCTACTGTGCTTTAATGAGCCCCCTGGGAGATTCTGATCTAGGCTAACTGGTGGAAAACATCGTGCTCAAGGTGCTGGCTGACCAGCTGCTCCCCTCTCCTACCCATAAAATACAAATGATTTATTTGTTTAGATCAAAAGAAGAAACTAGGCATTTTTCAGAATAGCAAAACACTTGAAATAACCCAAATGTCCATCAACAGGTAAATGAATAAATAAATTTTAGTATATCATACTAATGAAATGCTAATCAGCAATGAGGAGGAATGAACCACTGATACAGGTAACTCACCCTGCTGAGTTAAAGAAGCCAAACTCAGATGTGTCATTTACAGGAAACCCTGGAACAGACAAAACCAATCTATAATGACAGAAGAAGATCAGTGATTGCCTGGAGCAGGGGGTGGGGGGAATTTACCACAAAGGGGCGGAGAAACATTTAGGAATGATGGAAATGGTCTATGTCTTTATTATAGTGGTGGCTACAGCGGTGTTTTTACTCATCAGGACTCACAAAACTACATACTTACAGTGGATGTGCCCTGTTACATGAGTAAAGTCTCAATAAAGTTGATTTTGAGAGGAAAAAAGACTAAGCATAAGTGATTCTGATGCTTCTTGGTTCTGTCTTTCTCTTTGGTCTGCCTGCCCAAAGGGAGGGAGTGGGGGTGAGATGGAGGCATTCAGCTTTCCCTGTGTCCACGTGGTAAATGCAAGGGGTCAGGACCCAGGCTGGCCTTCTAGAGCAAGGTCTGTGGGAAACCCCTCTCTCCCACCCCACTTGGTAGTGGGGTTGGTGGCCATCTGGCATCTATGCACGCATGTCAGCTCTTGAAAACACTCAGACCACTCTAGGGGAGGTCTCAGGTCTAGAAATGGAAAATGGGGTGGGTATTAGAGAACCCAGTTATGGCTGTCCATAGTCTTCAGCCCATCTTTGAAATGAATCTATTTGATCTTCATCTGTCAGATGCCTACATCTGTGTTAGCAAATTGACTCCAAACTCAGAGGCTTCTTAACCCTGACAGCCTTGGCCTTGGCCTGTTCTATCCCTTTCCTACTAGGAGGGATGAGGAGAGAAAGATGGTCCCAGCCCAGGGAGACAGTCCTCCTGATTTGTGCCTCTGCTCTCCAGGCTTGTGATAGAGCACCTTCAGGGCTTTTGTGAAGCCTTAGCTTTTTGATTTCACCAGCCTGGCACCTGTGCTGTCTCTCTTCCCTCTTGTTTTCATCTCAGGCTTAGCTGGTACCACTCTCACCTTTGCTCACATAGGCCTCAACAGCATCCCTTGCCCTAGCTCTCAATTCTCTAACCAAATGAGATCTCATTGCCATCTCAAAATTAACCTGTTCAAGGCTTGGCACACATAGCACAGTGGTTATGGCGCCAGCCACATACACCGAGGCTGGCAGGTTCAAACCTGGCCCAGGCCATCGGAGCAACAATGACAACTGCAACAGAAAAAATAGCTGGGCATTGGGACGGTGCCTGTAGTACTAGCTACTTGGGACGACGAGGCAAGAGAATCACTAAATCCCAAGAGCTGAGGCTTCTGTGAGCTGTGATGTTATAGCACTCAACTCAGGGAGACATAGTGAGACTCTGTCTCAAAAAAAAAAAAAAAATTAACCTGTTCAAAATTTGTATTTGAATGGTTTTGAACTGTATAACCTCTTCACCCCTCCAGCATGCCTGTCTTGGTCCATTTGGGCTGCTCTAACAGAGTCTCATAGACTGAGTGGTTTGTAAAGAACAGAAATGTATTTCTCATAGTTCTGGAGGCTGGGAAGTCCAAGATCAAGGCCTCAGCAGCCTCAGTGTCTGGGGAGGGTCTGCTGCCTGGCCTTCTTTTTGTTGTGTCCTCACATGGTAGAAAGGACAAGGGAGCTCTCCAGGGTCCCTTTATAAAGGCACTAATCCCAATCAAAAGGGCTCCACCCTCATGTTCATCTCCAAAGGCCCCACCTCCTAATACTGGGGTTAGGATTTAACATATGAATCTGGGGGACATGTGCATTTAGTCTATAGCAATGCCTAGGCTCAGTAAATGGCACCACATTGGCTCAAGGAAAAACCCTCAGGAGTCATTGTTTAAGTTCCCTCACCCTGACAAATCCATGAGTCAGTTCTATAGGTCTGTTTCTAAAATATGTGCCAAACAAATCACATTCTCATCTCTGTCTCCCTCTGCACTCCTGCTTCCCACTTGCCCTCCTATATAAAGAGCAGGTTGGCAAACTTCTTTAAAAATCAGATAGTAAATAATTTAGGCTTTGTAGGCCATTCTGTCTCTGTTGCAACTATTCGTTATTGTAGAGCAAAAGCAGCCGGAGACAGCACTTAAATAAATGCATATGGCAATGTTCCAGTAAAGCACTATTTGCGATAACAGATTGCTGGCCAGATTCAGCCCATGGGCCATAGGTTGCTAACCTCTGCAATACAAAAATTAAGTAACTCCCTGCCTGTAACACTTCAAAGTCTCCCTGCACCACTTAAAAGAAAATCCAAATTTCTGACCAGGGACTCCCTTCCTCCCACTCTGCTCCAGCCACACCAGCCCCCTTTCTTTTCTTCACACATAACCTGTGTCCTTTCCCTCCCCAGAGGCTTTGCATTTGCTGTTCCCTCTGCCTGGAGGTTGTTCCCCCCAGGTCTCTGTGAAGTTCACACCTCATTCTCTAGGCTGCAGCAGGAACAGCGACTGCTGCACACACACCCTTCCCTCTGCTCCTCTCCCACACGTGTCACACTAACTGTTTTTCTTCTACTGTGTGTCAAGATCTGGAATGTACTATTTGTTTATTGCTGAGTGCCTGCATTCCACAACCAGAGCTCTAGAAGGTGGGCGCCTGGCTCTTGCGCTCACCACTATGCCCCTGATACCTGGATTCATGGGTCTTCTTCATCCCCAGATACTTACTGGGCACCTGGTGTGCGCCAAACACTGTTCTGGGCTCACAGTTGACACAAAATAAATATTGGTGGACTGAATTAAGGAGAGAGAGTGAATGCTCCCATTCCCAGATGCTTCCTACAAGCCTTGCTGAAGTACGCATGCAATCATTTTTCCACATACATCAGCATTTTTAGAGCAATTTCTTTACATTTCCATCCTCCTTTGAATGTGCATAGGACCACTATATTGATACTTGAACATACAACTCCATTTATGCCCCTTTACGAAGACACATAACCACCTTTGCAGGATTACATTTCCACCTTGGCTCAGGAAGCCCCCAGGAAGACATGTGGACATGGTTAAGTGAGGCCACACAGGACTGGAAAGAGTCTGGTGTGAGAAGCCTGGTTCTTAGCTAACCCAGGGACCTCTCGCCTTTAAATGGTGAGTATTCTCCTTTCCTCCCAGATTCCTATTCTCCAGATAAGAGGGCTACTTATTTGCATTCAGTGGGCATCTATACCTGAGACTGACAGCTAACTTCCCCAGACCACCAAGGCAAACGAGATGCCTTTCCCTTAGCACCCACGAATGTTGCTCCTTTTTGTGGTTTTCCTCTCAAGCTTGTTCTTTTCTGTCTTCTCTGGCCAAAAAGAAAAAAAGAAGTACTCTAAAAAGAAAAGATGTGATTTTATATAATACTTCTGGATACTACATACAAGAAATCAGGCATACAGCAGACTTTCACAAAAATATTGAAATCAAATATGTTTCCAAATAAGGCATTGCTGCATTGAATGGAGATACAGAGATATTAGAACAAGCAATGAATAACACATTCAATGGAAATCGATTAAGGAAGAGGACTGAGGAGGGCATGGTATGTCCCCATCTTTGGAGGGGAAGGGATATGAAATTTAGGGTCAGTAGTCTCTCTCACTTCTTCCTTCTCTGTATATCTCTCCAAATTCTCAAGAGGGCAATTGTGGTAATGGAGGCCAGTGAGACACCATTAGAAGCCTCATTTCATTTGCAATGCACCATGGGAACTCTCATTGAGCAGGTGCATCAGAGGCCTTGGGAGAAGATTCCACTCATCTCCAGAGCTGTGCCAATGCACTGAATGATGCTGCCCCAGCCTCCTGGTCCCCTCCCCTGGCCACATCCACAAAGGTAGAGATAAGGAAAGAAGCATTAGTATAAGCCTTAATACAATTTAAAATCCCCAAGGGAAAAGCTGCAATGGAAAGAAATGTCAAGTGTAAACGTGACCATGCAGTCTGTACAGACTGGACCTTTGCCCTCCCTTCCAAGTTCATATATTGAGGCCTCCATGCTGACTGTGACTGTCTTTGCAGATGGAGATTTTATGGATGAAATGAGTTCATAAGAATGAGGCCCTGATCCCATGGGATTAATGACTTATAAGAAGAGCTGCCAGAAAGCTTGCTCGCTCTCTCTTTTTTGTTCTCTCTCTCCCTCCCTGCTATGTGAGGACACACCAAGAGGGCAGCCATCTACAAACCAGAAAGAGAGCCCTCACCAGGAACCAAATTGACTGGCACCTTAATTTGGGACATCTAGCCTCCAAAACTATAAGAAAATACATTTCTGCTGTTTAAGCCACCCAGTCTATGGCGGCATTCTGTGATGGCAGCTGAGCAGACTGAGACTTAATCCTTTGCAAATCACACTCCTTGATGTTCTGTCCCCTAAATGCAAACAATCCTTGGGTTTTCCTACTTTACATATGTCTCCTTCTGTATGTTAAAAAATGAGGAGGAAGAAGAAAATACCCAACCTGCATTTAGGGCCTATTAAGTGCCATGCACTGTCTAAGGCGAGGTATCCACCCTTCCCATTAACACCCTCCCCAACCCGGTGAGGCAGCCCTACCTTTCATTCCTAGGACCACATCACTGTACAACAGATCTAGCATATGATCTCAAGTGTGTCTGACTCCAAAATACAAGCTCTTTCTCCACATAAATTGTTTCTCGTTGAATCTAAACTGCAGAAAATTAAAATCTGATATCAAAAATGGAGGGCCTTCAAGTCTGTCCAGTTGTGAAAGACTAATATTTAAAAAAAAAAAAAAAAAGTTTCAGCACCTGTAGCTGAAGTGGCTAAGGCGTCAGCCACATACACCAGAGATGGTGGGTTTGATTCTGGCCCAGGCCTGATAAACAATGACAACTACAACCAAAAAATAGCTGGAGGTTGTGGCCAGCACCTGTAGTCCCAGCTACTTGGGAGGCTGAGGCAAGAGAATCACGTAAGCCGAGGAGTTGGAAGTTGCTGTGAGCTGTGACGCCATAGCACTCTACCCAGGGCAATAGCTTGAGGCTCTGTCTCAAAAAAAAAAAAGTAATTCTATTCTCTTTAAAGACCAGGAATCCCTCCGTCCAAAGGCCATGGAAAGGAAAGACATGACCATCTCCAGACACACAGGTTTGGAGCTGTCTCTTTCTCTTTGAGGATTTTAGCATATAGAGCACAGCATGAGGACGGTTAATTTCTGAGAATCAGCAGAGTCAGAGATTCCTCAGCTTCCTCCAGACTTGCAAGTTGCTTCATAAAGTCCCTTAAATCTTGCTGGGACTGGTTAGGAGTTGTCATGGGTGTGTCATGATTGTTATTTTCCACAGAGAGGGGAGGGACGTGATGAGAATGTGAAAGTCCCGCCTGACTGCCGACCAGCTCTACTCTGCACCGCGAGCTCCAGACGCTGCCTTTGGGATCTCAGCCTTCCACCCTGCTCGTCCACACTCAGTCTGCCTTCTGTCTTGTGTGGATGAAGACAGGAAGAAGAAAGGCCAATTCCCAAGGTCTGAGTTTGCTCCTCTGCATCTAATTATTCTACAAAAGAATGAATTCTTCCATCAGACAATTTTTACATCTTTAGGCAGATAGCGAATGTCCATTGTTTCAGGAGAGCTGGAAAAATGCAAACAAGTGCGATCTCTGCACTCAGGGCACTTCCCCTGCAGAGAAATTAGAGACTCCATTTTGGATACCATATTTAATTAGGGATCTAGCACCAAGCCTGGTTGTAGTATAAAGACTATAATTAAAAACAGATGTCATTGTGGGCTGAAGTATACAGGTCCCAGAAGAGGACCTTGAAAATGGAATGGAATTTGGAAGGAAAATGGAAGAAAAGAGAGCATGGTAGACAGAATACTGCCCCCCAAAGAGTCTATAGCCTAACTAACCCCTGGAACCTGTGTGTACGTTACGTTATATGGTAAAAATGACTTTGTAAATGTGATGAAGAATCTTGAGATGGGGCTATTATCCTGGTGAGCTTGATAGAATCACAGAAGGACCAGCATTAGCAATAAGAGATGTGATGATGGAGGCGAAAGGTTTGAGCAACACAAGGAAGGAGCCAGTAGCATCCAGCCTAGGGGTTTCCAGCCTCTAGAAGCTGAAACAGGCCAGGAAACGTACTCTCTCCTCTGAGCCTCTGGAAGGAACCAGACCAGACAACCTTTGGCTTATGTTTAATGAGACTGATTCCAAACCTTCATAATTCTAAAGTAATAAATGTGTGTTGTTTTAAGGCCTATGAGCTTGTCGTAATTTGTCACAGCAGCGATAGGAAACTAATATACTAGGGAGCATTTAATTAGAAAAAGCAACAACATATATTTTTTAAAGTATGCCAAAGATTGTATTCAGTTCATTAATTAATGAGGGAACCAGGAAAATGTTATAGAGTTTTTTTGTTTTTTTTTTTTTTTACGTTTTTGGCCGGGGCTGAGTTTGAACCCGCCACATCCAGCATATGGGGCCGGTACCCTACTCCTTTGAGCTCCAGGCACCTCCCTCAAAAGAGAATTTTTTTACAACATATATAGGCCATTGGAAATGCCATAATCATTTGAGCAATATCTATATCTATTGATATCTACATGGAAATACTCAGTTGCACTGTATATGATACAGTTTGCATTTCCATGGACAAGAGTCACTTGGAATACTATCAGTATTCTAAGACAGCATTCTAAGACTCACAGAGTTGTAAAATAGCTCAAAGACAACGGAAGTCAGAGATTAACAGGAAGGATGCAGTACACAAGGTACCCAGTACTCTTGTTCATTTCAAAGCTTTTCGCAGTTGTTCCTGGCACAGTTCAGCGTGATGAGACAAGGGCTCTGGGAGTGTTGACTCTGCCATTAATACCTGTGTCAGCCCTGAACACCTGGGCTTTACCCTCCCTGCTTCCTTGCTGTATCAGGTCCTTCAGAGAGAATTGAAAGAAATGGTGGTGTATGTGTGGGCAAGTCACTTCACTTCTTTGTGCCTCTGTTCCTCATCTGGAAGAATAATTCAGCACCTGCCTCACAGGACTGATGTGGGGATTGAATTACTTGGTCCACTTCATTCTCCCACAAAACATCTCCAGTTTCGCTGGATTCCCTGAAGCCTTCAAGTGTGCTAGTGTGACTCAGTGCCACAAAGCCACCATACCGAGGAACAAAGTAAAATAAACACGGCATCTACCATGGGCTGTTAGAGTGGGAAAGATGGAAGGGGGCTCGGGCTAATGTGTGAGACTTTAGCTGAGTCTCTAGATTTTAGTTTCCTTATCTCTAGGACAGAGTTAAAACTATAATTGTCTCTGAATCCTTGCAGGTCTCACACTCTATGACTGTGTTAACGATTTTTGCATAGAAATTACATAACTTTTATACATTTATCAACAACTTTAAAATTTGATACATTTTAGCACTTTCCTATAAATATTAAAATGCATTTTTTAATTCTTACAGGAATTATAGAAACAAATTGGTGGACTTGAGTCCCCTCCTCTCTCCTAATGCCCCGCAGGCTCCATCTACCTCAGTCTCGGTGACCACAGCTCACCCAGGTAGATTCAGAGGTGAGAAGGCCGGGACAGCCTGAGGCCCAGGCCGCTGCAGGATGTATGGATCTTCTCATCTTTCAGCTGTGAGGGGAGGAACTGGGAAAGTTGCTTATAAGAGAAACCAAATAGTAAATCCCTGGGGGCCCCCTCCTGGTGCCAATGGGCTCTCTGCCTGGGGTCGCTCTGAGGCAACACGGGGAGTTGGCCTCAGTCCTGTGGGGGGGTCTTGCCACTTCCTCCCTGCCTGAGGGCTTTGTAGGTGCCCACACCGTCAGTCCTTTCAGAGCTGGGACAGCGCATGTCAGCTCCCTTAAGCACTGTGTTCTTAGCTTTATTCAAGTTCACTGAATCCTATTAAAGGCCAATTAGCTGTTTCCAGGTCCTCTGCAACTGACTAATCCCTCACACATCCTGTCTGGACCTGCTGGGTTCAAGCTCAGCCCTCAGCCCTCGTGAAACCACCTTGACTCTGGGCAAGTCTCTCTCTTTTTTTGTCCTTCTTAACAATTTTTTATTAAGTCATAACTGTGTACATTAATGCATTTATAGGGTACAATGTGCTGATTTTATATACATTTGGAATGCTTACATCAAACTGGTTAACACAGCCTCTTGAGGTGTGGCCTCCTCAGCCCGGGGGTGGGGGGGAAGTGGGCCACCAAGGAGGTGAGACAGGCCCGGCCACTGCCAGAGAAGGCTCACTGGGCTGTTTGGGTTAAGATGAGGCTGCACCAAGGAATTTCTTGCCAGGCTGCCTTCCAAGGAAACACCCCATCCTAAATAAGAGATGAGAGCGTTCATCTCTCCCCCACTTAGCTTTAGTTCAGCTGAAGGTGTTAAACTCATAGCAACTGGGTTTTGATATGTAAGTTATATCTAATGGAATTTGCCAGTTTCAAAGGTTCTCTGACCTAAGAAATAAAGGTGGGGCTCCCCATTGCTGAGTTTACACACTAGCTCCTACTCTTCAGCCCATCCTGTCTCTACTTCAGAGAGAAGATGGTAAGAACGAGAGAACCAGAGAGAGGAGAAATCACCAAAAAATTCTAGGCTTTCAGTTGATGTTTACTTTCTTCTTCATATGTCTTAATATTGTCTTATTTGGGATAAATGAGCATATATTACTTTTCAGGAAAGGTAATAAACCTATTTTCTTTTTGGAAAAGAAAAATGAGACATAGCAAGACTTCGTTTAAGAAGAGCTTTACTGAGACTGCTTCTGGTCAACGGTGCAATGGGCAAATTATCTTTCTGGAAAATGTCTCCACTCTGACAGCCTCCACCCCAAACCCGCTCCTCAGAGATGTTGAGCCATTCTGAGATGGAGGTAGGTAACCTAAGATACAGTATCGATTCACAGATAACAGCCTACAGTAACATATTCACAATTGTTTGAAGGCACATTTTTGAAATTCAAACTATGTTGTCACTTCGATTTTCATTATAAAACTGAAGATAGACTTTACCTCCTTCATGTTTACATGGATGGAGCTGGAAAATATTCTTCTTAGCAAAGTATCTCAAGAATGGAAGAAAAAGTATCCAGTGTACTCAGCCCTACTATGAAACTAATTTATAGCTTTCATAGGAAAGCTATAACCCAATTTTAGTCCAAGAATATGGGGAAAGGGGAGGGGAGGGAGGAGGCTGGGTGGAGGGAGGATGATTGGTGGGATCACGCCTATGGTTCATCCTACAAGGGTACATGTGAATCTCTCTAAATGTAGAATATAAATGTCTTAACACAATAACTAAGAAAATGACATAAAGGCTATGTTAACCAGTTAGATGAAAGTATTTCAAAGTGTATATAGCAACAGCACTCTGTACCCCATGATAGCATTAATGTACACAGATATGACTTAATAAAAAAATAAAGAAAGAAAGAAAAAAATAATAAAACTGAAGATAAACATATCAGGGGAAAATCCCTCAAGATACCTATATAATAAAATCACTCAAAAATGCAGCAAGATTTTTAAATTTACATATCTCAAAAAGAAAAACACTTGTTATGGAATTTCAATGTTTGAAATAAGTTTACAATGTATAAAAATATTTAGTGCCTAGAATTTGTTTTGCACAATAGTTGAAAAGTCCAAAGGGGGGGAAACTGTATTTGACTAATAAAAGAAATCACAAACCTCTTCATTCAACAAACTGAAAAGTCCCTCATTTCACTCACTCCCTGATGAAGCTTCTGCGAATCAAATATTGACTTTAATCTCCTACAACCTGAGTCTTTATAGCTGTTACTAGTTTATGTAAAGAAATAAAATAAATTTTATTTTATTGCCATGTAAACGGCAAGCTCCCTTGATACGTAGCCCTAAAATGGAAAAGACACGCTTCCTGCCTTCTGGGGGTTTGCTTGCTAGTTCTACAGAAGTGAGCAGGTGATCCTGATGAGTAAGAAGCAAAATTAAAAACAACGGTAGCATCAAGTTAAAACAGTAATAAATTAAAACACAAATAACAGATAAGAACCAGGGAAAAATACCTCTGAATGAGGCCCTGGGTTCAACCCCTGGCATCTCCACAAAATAGAAGTAGAGAAAAAACACCTGTAAAAAAGCTTAATGGTCTATAACTCTAGTGTCAGGGGAAGGTTTGTTGACTCTGGCTTTGACTTGTAAGTGTGGTGTAAAATGGCATAGCTCTTGGCTCAGTTCACAGTCATTGTTCTTCCATAAGGGTATCATTCTCCATGAGCTTCTAGAAATCCCCAGTACGTCTTCTCAAGCAACCAATAAACTTACCCATTGAAACTGAGCAGATTTGAAATGGATATTTTAATACACTGACAGGTAAATGAAATTTAAGACTCTTCCTTAGCTTCCTTTCTATCCCATAAGCCTTCTTTGTAGAACTGCACAGATTTTCAGATCGCTTAAGACCACAATTCCCACAGGGTTAAACTCGCCACAGCAAGGTAACAGAAATGTGTGAGCCATTTACTATGACCCTGATCGAGTTGGGAGTGAACAGAGCCTGGAGAACCTGAGTGTAAGCATTCCACCTGGTCCCCTTGGAAGCAAAGTGGGGTGGGGCTGGGTCTCTCATTTCTAGGAAATAAGGCCCGCTAGGTCAGCACATTTTATAGCTAAGTACCAACCTGTCTCAAAGTGACCACTGAGACATGAACTAGAAAATTACAAATAAATAAAACAGGGAACAAAATGCCTCTGTATTATCCCTGCCAATTAAAATTGGTTTCAGAGAAAGTGAGAACATTTGCTGTAAAATCAAACTCTATTTCCCTCTGTCTATGGGGGGCGGTAGGGGTGCTTCTTAGTCAAAATCTAAGGCAGGTAACGTCACAAGTCATCTTACTGGCAGGCTTGGGAATACCTCTCCTCTTTTCTTCCTCTTACTTGGCGGTGCCTCAGGGGGAAGGTTTTCTACTTAAACCGACTCCCACTTTCAGCTGTGTCTTCACACGCCCTGTTCGCTGCCTGCGTCTCTCGACACAGCCTCTCCAATCCTGGTGAGTCTTGCCTGCTATCTCACAGCAAATTGGCATTTTTTTAGATTAAGTGAAGGTAACAGCAAGTGCAGAATTTGGGGGGTAAGCGGAGAGTCAGCATAAAGTAATAGATAGAATGTGTTACAGTGTAGATTAGATGGCATTTATGCACAGGTTATTACAACATAAAACAGCCTCCAATGGGAAAATTGATGCTTAGTTCATAGTGAGTTCCAGCCTATGACCTGAGCCTCTCTGTACCTTGAAGGAAGCTTCCATTGATGTAGGATTGGAGAGCACAATTGTAAGTTGTGTATTCAGTGAATACTTATGTTTACAGCTTGTGACAATTTAGAAAACTTTCAAATTCTTTGGAACTATCTATATTTTCAAAATATTTTTGTTGCTATCCTAGGTATATATGAATATTAAGTTCTGTCTGCTGTAATTAAAGGCAAACTTTATAGTTCTGCATTCCTCTGATGCAATTTAGGAAAAAAAAAGTTGAAATCTCCAATGATTTCTGATAGAATATCCAAACATGTCAGACAAGTAAAGGGAGGATAAACCTAAGATCTCTATGAGAACTGTTACTTTAGTTGTATAAAATAACCCATCTGAAGCAAACCGGCAGGACTGAAACAAATTGATTATGATTATCTGCTTGTTATAAATTACTGTACAGTTTACAGAGGAAAGAACAGTCATAGAAACAGGAATGGGATGTGCGTCTTTTCTGTGTGGAGGCTTTCCTCAAACTCTATTTTCACCTGAGGGTCTAGGGACTGGGCATTTTCGTATTACTTGTCCCTCCTCCTTTGAGCTGTCTCAACCAAGTTGTTTTGACCAAAAAGAGAAAACTCACTGACAAGATGCTGGACCGGAAACAGGTTTCCACTGAGGGCAGATGAGGGAATGTTAGTGAACAGCAGTCGGTAAATTAACTCAGTTAGTAATGCAGCAAAGTTATTGTCAGTTGAACATATTTTACTGGTTATGGGAATGCTTAACACATTTTAAGACCAGCATCACCTAGTAACATTCATTAAACAATTGCCAAGATGTATCTGGTGCCTTTGAAAATACGTTTGTATACTCATCATCTGAAGAATGAATGATACTGTTTATTAATCCCTGTCACTTTTGCATGTATCACTCAAACTCACCATGAACCTAGCAGGCAAAAAATGTCACGTGGGTCCTGTCAGCTCCAGTAAGCCAACCAGAAAAGCAGTATCAGTTCCATCTATGGCTTGGTGAAGGAAGGTGTGGATGGGATCACACAACTCCTGAAACCCGGCTACGTGTGCAGCTGTGGATTTTATAGCAGTTAGGTAGGTGACTTCAGATAACAAGAAGTTCTACAAGCTTCACTATGATCCTTATCTAGTTTGGGGCTGAGCTCACCTAAAAAGGAAATAAAACATGGAGAGGAAGACTAGAGGGGAGCAATTTTTGGAAATGGAGGATAGGAAGATAAGGCCCATGGCTAAGAGCACTGAAGCCACTTATAGGGTTTCTCAAGCTCGGCACTGCTGAATTTGGGGCTGGAAAATTCTTTGCATTGCAGGATATTTATTTTAGCAACATCCCTGGCCTCTACCCACTCGAAGCCAGTGGCATCCCTTTCTTCTGTTGTGATAGCCAAAAATTTCTGCAGACATTTCCAGATGTCCTCTGCTCACCCCAACACCACAGCCTGGGCCTGCAGTGTCTGACCAAGGAAACGTCTGACCACACAGACAACTGGGAAAGCACTGGTGGGAGAGTGCTCTTATTCAGTGCCAGCTGCCATCCCTAAGAGCAACAGCTCTGGCCTTTACAGGGCAGAGATCTGGGGATTACCCTGGACAGTGGTCCTCAAGCTTGAGCATTCATCAGGCTTACCTGGAGCGTGTGAAAGCAGAGGGTAGAGCCCCATCCCCAGAGTTTGTTAATTAGTAGGTCTCGGGCTAGGGCAGGATCACTGGCATGTCAGATTCCCAGGGGATGCCACTGATCTGGCAAGGTGACCAACCATCTGAGTTTGCCCAGGACTGAGAATGATTGCAAGACCTGGGAACTTGCAGTGCTATGTAATAAAGCCAGAAAAGTCTCAGGCAAACTGAGATGAACCGATCACCTTATTAAGTCCAGGGATCACACTTTGAGAACCATGGTTTAGGGAAATAAGATCAAATGGGCTTGATGCAAACTTAGATTTGAAGCCTGAGAAAAGGAAGAACCAAGGCTGACCTTCATGTTTCTGTCCTGAGCAAGGTGATCCATGGTTATATAGTGGGCCTCCAATTTTGCTGCCCACTACAACCACCTAGAATCTTTAAAAATACTGATGCCAGGACCTTACCGCAAGATACTCTAATTTAGTATGCAATGTGACCCAGGCAGCAGGATTTTTAAAAGCTCCCCAGGTGACTTTCATGTGCAGCAAAGTTTGGAAACCACTGGGTTTGCCCTTCTCTTAGAATAGAATCCACTGGGGCAGCAGGAAGGGAAGCGGGGAGCAGGGCAAATGAATGAACTTCAGGTGTTCATGAGCCTCCAGTGTTCTCAGCTCTGTTCTCACACTGATATCCAGGCCCCACTCCCAGAGATTCTGATGTAACTAGTCTTGGTTGGGCCTGTGCATTGGTAGTTTTAAAAATCTCCCCAGTACATACAATGGAATATTATCCAGCCTTAAAAAGGAAAAAAATTCTGATACAGGCTACAATATGGATGATTCCTGAGGCCAGTATGCTAAGTGAAACAAGCCAGTCACAAAAGGAGAGTGTCTGGGCGTTCCACCTCCATGGGGCACTTGGAGTGATCCCATCCCTAGACACAGAAGTAGACCAGTGGTCGCCAGGGGCTGGTGGGGAGGGAGACACAAGGATTTGTTTAATAATGGATGCAAAGTTTCAGTTTTGTAAGATGAAAAGAGCTCTGGAGATTGGCTGCTCACAAGGTGAATTTGCTTACCACTACTGAACTACACAGTTGAAAATGGTTAAGATGGTCCATTTTATGTTATGTGTCTCTTTATCACAACTAAAAATAAGTAAATAAAAAGTCTAAAAAGGAAGTCATAAAAAAAAAATCTCAAATGAATCTAAGGTGCACCGGTCCACCCATGTGGGGGTGCTCAGTGGCAGCAGATGGCTGGTAGGCTGTGCTTCTGGGCTCGGTTCCTCAGTGCAGTGGTCATGCCCCTTAGCAGTGATTGATAAGGAAATGGGGTCTGTCCTAGTCCAGCTGAGGTCTTCTAGCTCCTCCTGCTCCTCTTCTTTGAGGCAGATCAATCTTAAACCCACCCAAAGTATGCTGGATGCTCACTTCTCTGTACGATTTTGACTGTAGAAAATTCTCAGAAGTTCATTTTCGTCACAGAAATGTGACAAACTGTGATTTAGGGAAGTTTTCTTGCCTCAAATGTTCTGAAAAGGCACCCCATTTGTTCTTTTATGCCTGTAATAAGCACTGCAGTTCAGCCTCGTTTTCCTCTAAATCCATGTCCTTGGAATTCTGCAATCTGTGTCCCTGTCCCACCCAACCGACGAAAGCATTTAGCCCACAGTCTGAAGCTGGAAACAGACTTTTGGTTTGGAATCTACCCTATGAATGGATTTCCTACTGGAGAGAAACAGGAGTGCCATGACATTTCCTATGTAGCTCTTTAATTATCTTCAGCAACTAAGAGCCCAGATCATTGCAAACCTTGAGTCACAGGCTTCTCACAGAGATTGTAATTTCACTGAATCCAGTTTCTCTGGTTGTATAGAATAACATTTTCTTTTCTTTTTCTTTTTTCTTTTCCTTCTTTCTTTCTTTCTTTCTTTTTTTTTTTTTTTGAGACAAAATCTCACTTTTTCACCCTCAGTAGAGTGCCATGGTGTCATAGCTCTCAGCAACCTCAACTTGTGGGCTCAAGCAATCCTCATGCCTCAGGCTCCCAAATAGCTGGGGCTACAGGTGCCTGCCACTGTGCCTCGCGATTTTTTAGAGATAGGGTCTCACTCTTGCTCAGGCTGGTCTTGAACTCCTGAGCTCAAGTAATCTACCCTCCTCAGCCTCCCAGAGTGCTAGGATTATAAGGCATGAGCTACCCCACCTGGCCCCCTAGAATAACATTTCCAAACTTTGCTGACATTGCCCATTCTCATTAAAAGGATGACTCTATTGCCAGCCTTTGTGCATTTCTGGACAGAATAACGCAAGCAGGCAAGAGTTCTAAATCCAGACAGCATCAAGATTAGAAATTTCTTCTTATCCTAAGTGTAGCTGGCAATTGACCAGAGCCTCATGGCCTGTCTCTGACAATGTACCACCTAGGAAAAGTGCATGGGTTCAAGAAGCCTGTACAGAAGGGACCTTCCTAAAGCCCCACCCTGGATTCTCTAAAGGTATTCACAAGGTTTGGTATCCGATCATTAGGCCAGAGTCACAGATGTTTCTGACAGGGAGCGAGCGCTCACTCACTGGAGATTCTGCAGGAGGACTGCTTCTCAGTGAATCATTCTCTTATGACATTAGGCTTCCAAAATGAACCCCAGGCTGTGTAAAGAGCTTGAGTCACAGAGTGGGAAATTTGCCTAAAATCATTTCAAAACACTCTAAAAAGACTTCACAGGAAGAACTGGCTTTTGGGCGGAGGAGGGCGGTATTTAAGGCAAAGGAAATAGCCAGTTTCCCTGGAGGAGGGCTTGGAAAGCAGCACGTGGAGGTCCCAGGCTGGAGCACACAGGCTGTGAGCGAGAGTGGAGGGTAATCTTAAAGAAGATAACTTCAAAAATATTCTCACAAAAAAACACAGGAAAAAACATTTTTAAACTCCTATCCAAATAAAAATTAAAATAATGATGCAGCATTATTTTTTGCTTTTTAAACTGAAAAGCTTTAAAAATTCATCATAATGTTGACAAGGACTCATGTCAACTGTTGTTCCCATGGACCGTCGTGAGAGTATAAATTGGGACCATCTTTCTGCATGACAGTCTGAAAGTGACATCAAAATCTTTATATATGCACACATGTGTATTTGCACCCCTGCATATATGCACATGTATATATATATCTACTCTTTGTATGCACAAGTATGCTCACACACACATACACACACGCTGTTAGATCCCTTATTTCCATTCCATCTCATATATCATACGGAATAATGAAGGATATGAACAAAGATTTAGCAGAAATATTTATAATAAAATATTAGAAACAAAGTTATATCAACCAATAGGGAATTCATTACATAAATTCTGGATTCTGCAATCAGGGGACTACCGTGCAGTAATTAAAAGCACTGGTGTAGGGTGGCACCTGTGGCTTCAAGGACTAGGGCGCCGGCCCCATATACCGGAGGGGGCAGGTTCAAACCCAAGCCTGGCCAAAAACTGCAAAAAATAAATAAATAAAAAATAAAAGTACTGGTGTAGGAAAGAAGTTTGCCTCCTTCCCTCCCTACCCTGCAAGGTAACACCTCATAGACTCACTCTCTCTTCTCCATCAGCTCCATGGCTGTGGGATGGAGGGAGGCCTCTCTCTCAAGGGCATGGCCAAATCTGCAAAGGGGAGAGTGTGGGGTTGCTCTGTAGGAGCTCCGGGTGACCCTCATGCCCTCATTAGGTTAAAAATCACTGGTTAAAAACACACTTGTTGGTACAGAAAGATAACTGGCATACATTCAAATAAGCAAACAGTGTGTCATTATTTTTTAAAATTATTTATAGGCAAGGTAAGAAAATATGGAAGAATATACAGCAAATTATTAATTGCTCTTCTCTGGATGGTAGTACTAGAGGTGATAGTTTCCTTTATTTCACCTGTGTGAGTTTTCCACTTTTTGTATAATGAGTATGTATTAATTGTAATTTATTAGAAAAAAAAGTTTCTAAGTAAGAATGGGTTTAAAAAAGTTAAAATTAAAACAGGCAAAGGAAAACTTTTTTCATCTTCCCACAAACTATCGAATTCTGACATTTCAAACAATGACAAACATCAATAGTATGCAAATATTTGTTAACATTTTATACATTCGTATTTTTTAAAGAACTGGGCATTGTGGGGATTTTGTACCTGTGAAGTGTTTAAACTCCATTAGACAAACCTGAGGGCTTTTAAATAATATTTGATGATGGCAATTATTGACTCTCTCCGTGACTGACTTTAACCTTTTTAAAATCCAGCAGAATTGAATTTAATCATTGCCTGACAAAAGAATGGAACTTCAACTGACCCTTTTTTTACACCTTGGTAAGTATTAGTTGTCAAAATCCATTGTATGTTTACATTGAATTGTCCCAAAATAGTCAGTAGGAAGAGTTTTTAAACACATCTATTTCTTCTATATTGCTATATACTTGCATAGCGATTTCACGTGTAATTATGCCAAGCAACTGAAAAATCCCATTCATACGGGATTTTCATAGCATCCACACACAGCTATTTCTATCACTCTTTAATGGAATGTTATCATCGACAGGTAAGTCTAGTCAGGTACCCAAGAACGGAGAGAATAGTTTCAGATTCTTAAATCACAAATATAATGCATTTAATTAAAGATAGCTCTGCTTTGAATGTAATACTTATCTCAGTGATGAGGTCTTATGAGAAGTTAATAGGCAAAACTCCCTCTTCTAAGTAAGCGGTAACTCTAAGGGGAAAGACTGAATTCTTCATGCTTCTGCGGTCTTTAATAAGCTGACAATTATTTGTATTAATCATAGGGAAGATGTTTCCAACAATTACTCTCTTTGATCTGACTTTTCTGTATCTATAACAGCGCTGACTTGGTTACTGAGTGCTAACTAAATTGAATTTTTTCATAGCAGCAAACCTTCAGAATTTCATCTTTTAATTTGCGATTTCTCAAACCTGAGGTAATTTTCTAGTTAGATCTGCTAATAAAGGAGGAAATAACAGCTCCAGATGGTAAGTGCTCATCTGTTCTCTGTTGAAAGTCCCCTGCCTTGGAGAGGCGAGCCCCAGACCAGTGGAAACATAGACCCGTGATCCATCTTGGGCCTTCAGTATATAAGTCCACATCCTAGGACTGTGAGGCTTAGAAGGACCTCAGATGGTCATAAAAGAGTTGTTTTAAGCTACATCTGCCTTGGATATTATTTTAACTAAACCAGGATTCAAAGTCAGAAGGGATCACTTCACCTTCTCCCCAGCCTCTATGTAGAACACCATACTCACTCCTTGCAAAAGTGCCAAGTCCTTAAGATTCCTCCTCCATAGTGGACCCCTCTCTCTGGAGGGCAAATCTTCTAATCTAAATTAGCTTCGGTAGGAAATGCTTCCGTGCAATCAACCCTGGATTTCTAAACCTAAGTTTGTCCTGACCTAAACCAGATCTCTAGGGTTACCTATGGTCAAATTCCCAACCACGTTATCTAACCACACATCATCAGCTTGGGTACTTTTCCACTGGTAGTTTGATATGGGCTTTGTTTGTTTGTTTATTTGTTTAAGACAAAGTCTGGCTTGGTGCCTATGGCTCAAGCGGCTAAGGCGCGAGCCACATACACCTAAGGTGGCGGGTT
>NW_003852400.1:818506-821293 GCF_000181295.1 Otolemur garnettii
GGCATAAAACTTGAACTTAGCCAGTTTTTGCCAAGTATTTTAGAAAATAAGTTCATACCTATAATATTGCAGGAATAATAATTCAATTTCCCTAAGTGCTGGGATATTTTTTCTGAAAAGTATATATCAGATCAAAACAAGTTTGGCCAAGTCAGGTTATAAAAACATGTGAAATCTCTTAGGCAACAATTCCAATAAAATAATTCAGGATGGAACTTGTCTAAAAGAATAAACCCCTGGAAGGGAAGTCTTACATAATCCACATATAGCATCGGCAGAAATATTATACCTGACCTTGTTTATTGGTTAAAACCAAAAAAACCTTCTGAATCCAAACTTCTGAATAGTTACTTATCCTAGGTGCCAATTCCAGAAAATAAAAGGAGATGTAGTTTGGAGTTGCTCGGAGAATAAAAAGAAAAAAATCCAGGATCATTGGTTATACCACAATAAAAGCATTAGAAAGAGTTAACTTTCTTCACACATCTATCTCAAACAAAGAAATGTTATACCTTTGACTTAAAATAATAATCTTTACAACGAAGTTGAAGATAAAAAAATTTCCTGTTCAAACTGCCATTTAGTGATTGTGGGAGTAAAGACATTATGTATAATATGCTCAGCTGCAGACTTTATGACCTATGTATGTTTCATGTCTGATAATAATTATAATAATCACAAAACGACCAGATGAACAGACTAGTTCATGTAAATAATGTGTATATAAGAGAAAGAACATGACTTTTCAACAGCTATATAGGCTATTTTGGAGGTCAAGTTGAAGGAAAAGAAATTCATTAAATGTAAAACAAGTCTATGAAAACAATTATATTTTTCAGATTAAGAAAACTAAGGACAAACCAAGCTTGTTTCATAGTATGATAATTATTTTTATATTATAGGCCCATTTGTCTACTGAATAAGGGCTTGGGTTTACATGCTCCATCACCCAGAGGTTAATGGGGTGATTATGGGGCAGGGGAGAGAAAATTGTTGGTTTTACTTTTTATTTTGAGACAATTGCAAGTTCACTTTCAACTGTATCAAATAATACAGAGAGAGAGATACCCCCTTCACCTAGTTGCTCCCAATGGTGACGTCTTGCATAATTCTTATACAATATCATAAGGAAATTGATATTGGTACATATATATAGTAACTGATCTCAGTCATATCTCACCAGTTATGTGTGTACTCAAATGAGGGTGTATTTAATTCTATGCAGTTTTATCCTCTGACAGACTTGTGTGACCATCACCACAGTCAAGATACAGAACAGTTTCATCACCTCAAAGATCCCTAATACTACCCTTTATCTGCCTTCTTAACTCCTGACAAGTACTAACCTGTTCTCCATCTCTATGATTTTGTTATTCGGGAACGTGACACGAAGGGACTTCAGCAGTATATAACCTTTTTTTCACTTGGCGTAGTCTTTTGGGATCCATCCAAGTAGTTGCTTGTATCATAGATTTGCTCCTTTTTATTGCTAAGTACTATCCCATGGCATGGAAGGTGTTCATGTGCAGGTTTTTGTGTGAACCTAAGTTGTAATTTCTCTGGGATAAGTAGCCAAGAGAGTAATTGGTGGATTACATGATCACACAAGCTTGGTCTTACAAGAAACTACCATACTCTTCCCCCGGGATGTGTGTACCATCTTGCATTCCCACCAGCAATGTATGATGGGTCCAACTTTTTTCACATCCTCTCTAGCATCTGGTGTTATTGCCGGTTTTCTTTTTAATCTGAGCCACTCTGCTACGTGTGTAGTGATATCGCATTGCTTTCATTGTCAATTCTAAAAATTCTTCACCTACTCCTAAGTCCCAATGATTTTCTCCCATATTTTATAGAAATTTGATAACTTTATAGTCTTAGGTTTTACACTGAAGTCCACGATTCATTTTGAGTTAATATTTATTATTTTGCAGTGTGAGGTTTTGGTTGCAGTGCTTCTTTTTGTGTGTGTGCTTATGATGTTCAATTGCTCCAGCACCATTAGTGAAAAACCTCCAGTGAACTGATTTTGCACCTCAAAATTCAGTTGGGTATTTTTGTGTGGGTCTATTTCTGGGTGCCCTGTCTTCCACCAATACCACGCTCTCTTGTGTTGTACCATAAGCCTCCATATTGGAAGGGCTGTTTCTTTTCCTTTATTCTTCTTTTTCAAAGTGTTTTAGCTATTATAGGTCCTGGGCTCTTATATCCAGAGAATATTTTAGATTCACAAAACTGGCCCCCAGAATCAAAGAGATATCTAACCCTTTGAGTTAACAATGAAACTGTACGGTCTTGTTCAAACATACTTTTTTAAAAAAGAAATATAACTCTTTCTATAAATAGCTACCCACAGAATATTATAGTTGACTTTCATCATATGTGCATTAAACTTTATATATATGTGTTAACTTTAGACCTTACCCCCAGTAAGATTGCAGTTTGTTTTATTCAGTCTTCCTAATGATGAATTCCCAGTAATTAATAATATATTCCTAATAATATGTTATTATTTACCAAACTTTAATATCTAACATAATGGAAAAAACCCTGCAGGCAAGAAATATTAATCGTTAGGGTTACCCTATTCATCCCCCAAACACGTAGAGATTTAACAGTTATCTTAACTCAGAATGATTTGATTGCTGCCCCTTTACACGTAAACTTTCCTTTCTCTCCTTCCTTTACCTTGATGGTTCTCCAACTTTATGTTGAAGATTATGGTTAGGATTTGCATGTACATAACCACATATCCTGTACTATAGAAGAAATTTATAAAATTTTCCA
>NW_003852400.1:822559-826811 GCF_000181295.1 Otolemur garnettii
AAAAAAAAAAGAAAAAAAAACATTTTGGAAGCATTTATCTTTAGTGAAAATCTGTATTTTGAAAAACCTGAGACTCAGAGAGCTATTATATCCAATGACATCCAGCAAGCAAAGTTTGGACTTTATATCACCTACTTAACTTAAAAGTCTGATACATCTTCGGCCAATGTTAAATAAATATATAAATGTCCATTTATCCAGCCTAACTGTACTAGGTGTTTACTAACCTCTGCGTTCTCAGTTACTCAGTAATCAAACCCTGATTTTATTTTAGACTTGAATGAAGCCGTATTTTCCCAATTCAGTGTAAATCTTTCCTTGGAGTCCAAGACATCTTTGAAAATACACAATGATGGAAATATGGTTCAGATTCTTCTAGGTGATGTGGTATCAATTGGTGGTATTTTTTTTCCTCTGTGTCCAATAAGAGGCTCATTTGCCTGAAAATTTATAACTGATTTATAACCTTTCCAGATCCTCTGCTTAGATCTTCTGATTCTTTTTTAACATTATATGAAATTTTTAAAAAAGAGGAAGTAATAAAATGGTGGTTATAATTTTTTCCAATCAAAGGCAGCTGGCTTCTAAGTCACATAAGTTCTTTTCTACCCCTTTTCTATCTCCTACCTAGGATTTATTGTGTTTCATATTATTTGCTAATATTACTTCTACTATTTAGCAATAGTTTGTAAGACGATATTTTAATGCACTTATAACATACCTCTAATTTTTCCAAGCAACCTATCCCTTCTCCAAAACTTAACATTTAAAATGAATAGAATTTTTGAAATGGTTTAAACAGAGATTTAAGGCAATTATCTCAGAGGCTACATGTGAAAAGTAAAGTGGAGAACTGAGGTGCCAATTCCGATAGTATTGTCCCCTGCAATAATCTTATAACACTGTGACCAAATCCTTTGATGACAGATGTATAGCAGGTGTCACAGCAAAGTCAGCATTCCAGGGGTATCTGAACCCAACAATTCAGGTTATAAAAGAGTGCAACTGAATTTACATATTTTAACAGAAAGTTATTTCTCAAAGACTTCTTAAATTCTCTAATTTATTTTGCACAGGTCGGAAGTGGTGTTACACACAGAATTAGGATTCTCCTTCCTTATCCCTCGGCATTGGTTTCTGTTATTTGCCCTAAAATGACATGCAAACAGGTTGTCTCGAATCACGGCTCCTCAAAACGGAGCCTGAGACGGAGACTTCTGTGTGAGTGATTTTTTAAGGAAGTGCTCTCAGAGTAATAGAGTGAGAGAGGAGGAGACGGGATGTGGGTCCAGCCAGAGTTGGGCTTCAACTGGAGGCCAAGCAGAAATTCTGAGCATGAATCTCATCATGGAGTTGATCCCAGTTTGAGGCCATGGTGCCAGCTGTTTGAATCTATATCCATCAGGTATGGGTAAGGGACACAGAGGGTATAACCTCCCAGGCTAGAAGATTTCCATCAGGCTGAGGCACCAACAACATCCACAGCCAGGGTCTTAATGATCAACAGAACTAGTGTCCATAATAAACCTTCTGTTAACCTTCCAGTTTACCCAGTTCTTCCTTCCCGCCTTGAGCCAGCCTTAGACTGCCTCTATGTAGCTGTTTCTGTTGTGTTCCAGGGTGGCTTGGTTTCTCCAGAGCGCAGGATGACTGCAGCTGGGGAGCCTGTCATCCTTCCACAGGCGATCTCCTCGTGGGCCGCAACACGCAGCTCACAGCTTCTTCCACCTGCGGGCTGAACGGACCCCAGAAATATTGCATCCTCAGTTACCTGGAGGTGGGTTGGCTCAGTGTTTACTTGCTGGAACAATATTTAATCAATGATGTAGATTTTTTTCCAAGTACCTCTGGTGTTACTCAGACAATGTTAAAGAAGACAAAACAATGGAGACATAAGAGCAGCTGTCCCTGGGTATCTGATGGGGACTGGTCACGGGACCCTCCTCTCTCTACCCAAATCCATGAATTCCCAAATCCCTGATCCAAAATGGCATGGTATTTGCACATAACCTGGTTGAATCTGAAGATGCGGAACCAACTGCAGGGCCATCTGTAATATAATTCAAAGTCCAGGAAACTGCAGCTGATCAAAAAATAGGGCAGATCTGCTTAATTTCCATTTCTTGATACCCTCAGAATTAGACAACTCTTTCTGGTTCAGTCTTTGAAGGGAATTGCTATAAAGTCTAATTAGCTGTATTGGCCACTCCCATAGAGCAAACAGAATTATAGTTCAGTGAAGACAGAAGATCCCCCTCAAGGCCATTCTGCTGAACATGAGTCCTGAAGCGTCTGCCTAAAGCAGATGAGGGGGCATAAAACTGTGAAGTGATTATGCCAACCTCATATCACTTGGAGGCTGTATTGTCTAAAAACCATAAATTCCCAATGTAAATATGGTTTTGTGCCTCTTTCCCTTAAAGAGCAGTTTTATAAAAGGACCAGTGGCTGTTTGAGTTTTTTTCTCTCCCCATGTACTGGCCACAGAACAAGCATCCAAGGTCATCTGAGTATTAAACCTACAGAAAACCCCGAGACAACCGTATCCACCCCGTAAATGGGAGGATGTGCAGGAAGGAAGTTGGCTATAAGCCTAATGTGAGCAGCCCAGGCTTTTCCATGTATTGTTCATTTAAGGCAACTTGTTTAGATCTCTGATAAATGCTTTGTATTCTAATTAGTTTCTAGTAAAAGCTGATGATTAAATATGTGCAGACAATACATGGGTGCTGAGCATTAGTCTAAGTTTGGGAAGTACTTGAGCAAGAGAGCAAATCCTCTACGTGTGCAAGGAAATTACATGGTGGAAATTCTCCGCTGTAGGCCATGTGGGATGGATGGCCTTTTAAATGACCTTACTGAGTCCAGGTCCTTTGGACAAAGCAGAGGTTCTCAGCGGTAATATTAGAAATGTTCCCATATCACCCATCTTGTTCTCCAGCCACTGATATTTGCTTACTGGTGTCATGATCCAAATACTCTGCCAATAATCACAAATTGGTATTCTTAGGTCTCCAAGTTACACCACCGAAAAAGAAGTAAATTCAACGTCCCTGTTGAGAAGCCTGTGGCGGCTTCTTTTGTCTATGGAATGACAGAAATCTTAGAAAACTTAGAAATGGAAAACTACCTCAAAATATTTCAGGTTGACAAATTATTACAGGTGGGGCTATAATCACCAGTCTAGATAAACATCTGGGCAGCATGGAAGGTGATCCCCCCTCCCCCGTCCATTATCGAAGACAGATCTACCAAGGAAAACATTTTCTTCAGATGCTTCTTCAGTTAACATTGACCCACGTGTTATCCAAGTTCAAACTCCCACATCCGCTGGCCACAAGGAAGCATCCTCTGGAGCCAGCCCCATCAAAGGCTATGC
The DNA here is from genome assembly GCF_000181295.1 of Otolemur garnettii. Taxonomy (NCBI): domain Eukaryota; kingdom Metazoa; phylum Chordata; class Mammalia; order Primates; family Galagidae; genus Otolemur; species Otolemur garnettii. Next base: position 825,939 of record NW_003852400.1, read on the forward strand.
ACCTAAACATTTACAGAAAAGTGGCCCATAACCCCTAAAAGTTAATAATTTTCCCCAATAATTTCCAAAATATAACTGGAAATTCTTTGAAGCCTTGATATCTTTTAATGGAAGCACAAGGCTTCTGCAGCTCATTTAAGGCAGTTCTGGGGCTAGCCTACCCCATGCAGAACAGACCTAGCACCTATCATGACTTAATTTTCAAAGTACTTTTTGCTTTTCTTCAAAAAGCAGGTTTACAGTGGCCAGCAATTCTAAAATGCACTGATTACGCAGATCTCTTGAAGGCCTAGATCACTCTGACAGACTCTAGCTGAAATAATCATTAAAATCATCATGTATTCATTCCACAAATTCTACTGAGCACCTACTCTGTGTCAGGGGCTATTCTAGGTAATGGAGATATAGCAATAAAGGAAACCACGTCTGTCCTCAGTCAGCTTCCCTTGCAATTATGGAGACAGATGATAAACCAACAACCTTATAATATAGTCTCAAGTAGTGATAAGGCTTAGGAAATATATAAAGCAAGTCACAGGACAGAGCGTGGCAGAAGGCTGTGAAGAGAGACAGTGGCCTTTTAGATAGCGTCATCAGAGAACATCCCTCTAAGATGAAGGCAAAGTAATAAATTTCCCTTTCCTTTTTCTAAAAAAAAAGAAAAAAGTACCGGGTGCGGTGGCTCACGACTGTAAAATCCTAGCACTCTGGGAGACCAAGCTGGGAGGATCGCTTGAGCTCAGGAGTTTGAGACCAGCCTGAGCAAGAGTGAGACCCCTGGGCTGTGCTAGTAGCTCTGTGGGTAGGGCGCCAGCCACACACACCCAGGCAGGGGGGTTCCCCCTGCTCAGGCCAGCTGAACAACAACTGCAA
>NW_003852400.1:826933-833639 GCF_000181295.1 Otolemur garnettii
GAGCTCAATGAAGTTTGAGACCAGCCTGAGCAAAAGTGAAACCCCCATCCCTAAAAAAAAAAAAAAGAAAGAAAAAGATGAAAACATTTAAACAGAGACTGAAAGGAGGGAGGGAACAAGAGATAAGAATACTTGGGAGGGGGCGGCACCTGTGGCTCAAAGGAGTAGGGCGCCAGCCCCATATGCTGGAAGTGGTGAGTTCAAATCCAGCCCTGGCCAAAAAAAAAGAATACTTGGGAGGACAAACAGCTTACACCAAGACTCAAAGACAAAAAGGCTCTTGGTGTGCTCAAAAAAGAGCAGGAAGCAAGTGTAGGCCACGTGTGGGGGCTCACATCTGTAATCCCAGCACTCTGGGAGGCCAAGGCTGGAGGATCCCTGGAGCTCAGGAGTTCAAAACCAGCCTGAACAAGAGTGAAACCCCCATCTCTACTAAAAATAGAAAAAACTAGCCAGGCCTGGTGGCACATGCTTGGAGTTCCAGCTTCTGGGGGAGACTTGAGGCAAAAGGATGCCTTGAACCCAGGAGTTTGAGATTGCTGTGAGCTATGATAATGCCACAGCACTTTACCTAGGGCAAAAAAAAAAAAAGAAGCAAGTGTAATTAGAGCCCGGCGAGGGAAGGGAAGCTAGGTAGATGTAAAGATGAAGAGGTGGCCCTGGTCAGATGGTGCTGGGCCTTGGAAGCCATGGTGAGGACCTGCGATCAGACTACGAGCACTCTGTATCCACCAGGGGGGCATCTCTGCTGTCATACCTTATGCGGTTTCCAGCACCGAAGATTATAATGAACAGCCCCATCTCCTGGAAACTTTGCAAAAAATGCTCCTTCAGAGTCCTGCAAGGATTAGCTAGAAATAACTACAGGCTCCTGACAGTGCTTTGGAAATCTTTGTAAAGCCCTTTAGGAGTTTTAAGGACAGCTGCAAGTGGATGTGTTAAATTAAGCTGGCTCAAGGCCAGTGTTTGCTGTGGTAACTTTCAAAACTCCATGGTAAGCAAAACTAGTTCCTCTATGAGACTGAAAGGTCTCATTAGTGAATTAGAAAAGATAAGAGAGTGGGCTTCTTTGTTGTGTGTTTATTGAAATCTTTTATGCATAATATAAAAGTTTTGGTTATGGAAGTTTTTTTTTAGCAAAAGCTGTCTGAAAAATCTAAGAGGAAAAAGGATGATTAGTTGCAGATAACTTAGTGGCCAGCTGTTTCATTAATTTCTTGCTAAATATTCCTTTTGGAGTAAAGGAATTAATTCTAACTCAAAATAAGTATCCTAATTACTTATAGAATTTAAATTAACTTCTACCTCTTACATGAGAGGAAATCAGTTTGATACAAATTTACATTTTGGCTCCCAAAGTATAAAATGTGTAGGTCATCTTTTAATTTAATTTGTTGTTGTGTTTGGGCAACTCCTGATGGAAAAGTTGATGTCTTGTTATTTCCTCTGCTTTTTATTTTTAGCCACTCTCAAAGACAAATGTCGTAAGTACAGCTTGTTTTTAATTTAGATCAACAATAAGTAATTATAATTCTGTATTTTTAATTTTACCGGTGGTGTTTCCAGAGGGAACAAAAGTGCTTCACCTGTGACTCCAGGCTGCCGTACGATTGGCACACCCAGCCCAATAGTCACACCATTGAGAATGTCATTGCGGGTTTTGAACCAGACAGAGAAAAGAAATGGTGGCAATCCGAAAATGGTAAGATTTAGTTCCTTTACGATGTTTTATTTCTTTATAATTTAATAAAGCATCTTCCTCGCTGTATGGTTTTAATATCACAACAAAGCATTACACTGGAATGGAACAGTATCCAAAAATGTAGAGCCTCACATAAGAGTAACATTTATTTTCATTTTAACAAAAAATATTTCCCTTTACAGGAAAATCAAAGTGTATTTTTGGCACATATCTCAGAATGTTTCACTTTTTCCATGTGGAGGAAGAAAATATCTCTGTATCTCTTTGTTCTTTGTGAAAAATAAGAAAGTTTATGAAGTGTTGGTACATGAAGGCTAACACAAAACACACTAGTGCAAAGGGAACACATCACACCACGGGAAAGCTGAGGGCACCACGTGCTTCTTCCTTCTTCAGCACATGCAGGGGACGAGCCAGAGATTTTAGTATAAAATTTAAATTGAAAGGACAGTAGGCTACTCTCCTTCCCGGATGTCTGCCTTCTCTGTTTGTGAACAGCTGGGGCCTGCACTATCTCTGACCATGATCCACATTTCCTGGACACCTGCTGTCAGTGTGGACCTGATCAGGCTTCCCTTGTGTCGCAGCCCAGCTGTGCATGGCCTCGTGTACCCCGATGCACTTCCCTGTAGGCCAGGCTTCCCAAGCATCGGTGTGTTCACTCACAGTAGCCACTCTGCAACACTGGTCCGGGACCCTTTCAGCGTCCTTAACCCTGCTAAATGATTCCATTCTCCTCTCCACATCTCTACCACTTTGGGCTAAAATCCCTCTGTTCTCTTCAGACCCCTAAGCACATTTCCTTTAGGGAATCCTGAACTGTAAGGAAGTGTGGGAATAATCATATAAGATATCTTAACCAAGTGTAATACAAGTCTGGTTTTTTTTTTTTAATGTCATCCACTCAACATATGTTTAATCGGTGTCTACTAAATGTCATTTCATTTTGAATCCTAGCTATTGATCTGTAGCTGGAGTCCTGTAATGAGTGGGCAGTGACTGTTGCCATAGCCACCTGTCCTCATGATGGGTGCTGCCTTGTTTCTTAACGGCTGCTTTGACCCCCGCATCTCTTCACAAGCTGATTACATAAAACAGGGGTTCTCAACCAAGCACTTTAGACAGGGGAAAGTAGGTCTCTTTTCTAGAAAGGCCTGCGAGGCCTTGGTGTTAAGCCTGAAATGCAGCAGGTGCTCAGAGGAAACGCTGTCCTGAGCCTCTCACCCCAGACTGTCAGCTGCACCCCAATTTTCTGAGGCCCAGACACTGCTGTCAAGAGCCATCCTACATTGTAGCTACTGAGTACTCGAGCCGTGGCTGATACAAACTAAGTTAGGGTCTAAGTATAAAACATCCCAGATTTCTAAGACTTATTTTGGAAAACACAAATGTATTATAAAGAATTACTAATTTTAAAAATATTGATTACATGCTGAAATAGTAATTTTTATATCTATTGGTTTAAGTGTATTATGAAAAATAAATCTACCTGTTTCTTTTTGCTTTTTTAAATGTGGCTTCTGGGAAATTTAAAATGACATACATGACTCCTATTTCTGTTGAGTAGTGCTGTTCTAGAGCGATCTAAGCTGCCATCAAGTCTGGGTTAGGGCTGAAGCTGTGCACTCTCTAGATGGATTGGTGCTATTAGCTCATTGCAGAGACCTGCCCAGGGGCCTTCCATCATCTCCCAGTCGTAGAGGAGCCCAGTGATCCCCACTGCTGGAGAAATATTCCAAGCTGCGTTGTCTGCCAAGTGACAATAAAATTCTGATTCAAACAACTGTTAGCAGATGCTGGAAGAAAGGGATGTGTTGGGTTTTGCTGAGCTCCGGCTCATTAACTCATGTTCATGTGCAGCCGAGGTTTGCGTACAAGGAAATGAACCCTCTCTTTGCACCTATGGGAAACTCTGAACTCCCTTGGTAGTGTGTAATGCTGCCACACAGTGGCCACGTGTGTTGCCACCAAAACATAGATATGGGCACAGTTAGCGTAAAAACAACCCCATTAAAAAGGGGGTGCATGCCAAGAACAGAAGCTTTTCAAAAGAAAATAGGCAGGTGGCCAATAAATATATGAAAAATGTTCAACGTTTCAACGTTACTAATCATCAGGGAAATGCAAATTAAAACCACAATCAGATATCACGTTACCCCTGCTAGAATGGCTTTTATTAAAAAGTCAAAAAACAATCGATCCTGTCTTGGATGCAGAGAAAAAAGGCACACTTATGCATTGTCAGTGGGCCTGCAAATTAGCACAACCTCTGTGGAAAACAGTATGGAGATTCTTCAAAGAACTAAAAGTAAAAGTAGAATGCCATTCAACCGGGCAATCCCATGATTGAGTAACTACCCACAGTAAAAGATGTCTTTCTAGCAAAAACCATCTGCACTCAAATGTTTATTGCAGCACAATTCACAATTGCCAAGATGGAAAATCAACCCCAGTGCCCATCAAGTCATGAGTGGATTAATCAAATGTGGTATATGTATATGGTATATGTATACCATGGAGTACTACTCAGCTATAAAGAGGATGGATTAATGCCTTTTGTGACAATCTGGATGGATCTGCACTCAAATGTTTTTTGCAGCACAATTCACAATTGCCAAGATGGAGAATCAACCCCAGTGCCCATCAAGTCATGAGTGGATTAATCAAATGTGGTGTATGTATATGGTATATGTATACCATGTAGTACTACTCAGCTATAAAGAGGATGGATTAATGCCTTTTGTGACAATCTGGATGGAACTGGAGACAATTCTCCTAAGCAAAGTATCTCAAGAATGGAAAAACAAACACCACAGTACTCACCATTAAACCAGAGCTAGCTGATGAGCACACACGGGAACGGAGAGAAGTAAAACTCAGTGAAAATCAAGCAGAGGAGGGGGGAAATGGGAGGGGCAAAAACCTACCCAGTGGGTACAATGGACACTACCTGGGTGATGGGCACACCTATCGCCGTGACTCAAGCATTGCAAAGTGGCACGGGGTACCACTCCAACAGATTAGGGAAGAGTGTTTATCAGCAGCCACGTGACTTCAAGGGGACTTTATTCTAGACAAGCCCCCACAGGCAATTCACATGTGAAGCTGGGGTCTCTCAAAATCGCTGATTTTCTTCTTTCTGGATTTTCTTTAGGTCTTGATCATGTCAGCATCAGATTGGACCTGGAGGCATTATTTCAGTTCAGCCATCTAATCTTGACCTTTAAGGTACAGCTATATAACCGTGCTGCCCCTTCAGTCCCTAGATGCTCCGTGTTTACCTGGAATTTCACTTCCTTTGCAGTAAACAAAAAGCAGAGTAAACTCGGGCTGAGTCTTTTCATCTAGGTTTTCCGCTCTTGAATGTAAAAAAGAAAACACTGCTGGTTAATCAATAACTATATTGTTAATAAGAAGGAATCCTAGGAGACACAGAGAAAAGGAAACTCTAAGTATGGGAGTGATAGTGACCACAAGAACTACCAAGGTAATTTTCAGAAAAGAAGGGCAAAGATTAAAAGTTATTTAGGGAAATGTGGAAAGATGATGATCAACATGGGAAGAAAAGTGAAAGAGTCTGTAAGGTTAGTCAGATGCCAGTCTTACTTTAATCCTTCATCAAAATTTAATTTGGATTTTGGGACTGGTCCTAGTTTTGGTAATAAAAAATAAATAGAAAATTAAAAATGAGAAAAAGGGGGAAAAACAGCCTTTGCCCCCAAAGAACTCACAAGGATAAAAATATATAAGTAGAAAATAATAATATAAATTATAATAAAATTATATAAAATTATAATAAAATATAGATTTGATTAGCATGCTGAGGAATTTAGGGTAAGCGGCAAAGCCGCTCTGGAGAGTCAGGGTAAACTTCCTGGATGGGTTTTGAAGGATGTCAGCGTTTGCCGGAGGAAAAGCATTATAGGCAGAGAGATCCACAACAAATGGCTGTAAAATATTAATCACATCACCTTTTCACTTTACATGCCATCTTTCTTCAATTAATAATTCATATAGCTATAAACATTTAACATTGAAATTACATTATGAAGACAAAGTGTGTATTCATACATCTTTGCCCACTGATCGGGACAAGACCTGGGTATTTTTTATTTGAGAAGATACACTCAAGTTTTTAAAATGGAATTCGGAAATATAAATATCCAATCTGAAGTAGATAGAGTCTGCCTTGGAGAAACATTTCACCTGTCACTCGTTTCTGCAGACGTTTCGGCCTGCGGCAATGTTCATTGAACGCTCCACTGACTACGCACACACCTGGAAAGTGCTCAGATACTTTGCCAAAGACTGTGCTGCTTCCTTTCCCAATATCACGTCTGGCCAGGCCCGGGGAGTGGGGGACATTGTCTGTGACTCCAGATATTCGGATATTGAACCCTCAACTGGTGGTGAGGTAGCATTTCCTTACTTGTATATATTTTTTTTACTTATTAAAGCAAACTTCTTAAAAATAAGGTTTACTTAAATGAAAGAAAAAATTAGGTGTTTACTGAAATGTAATTGGAGCTGTGTTTTTTTTTAAATGTGTCTAAATTGAAGTGAGTCCAGTATAAGAAATAATAAATAGATTAACAAATAGATTATTAGAAGTAATCCTACACAAGAGTGCCCAGCTAAAGATGAGCTGGGGCCAAAATTGAAACTGAGCACCAGAATACCCAGAGGCAGGAACAGCTGTTTCTAACCCTAGCCATGCAAGCTAACAGTAGCCCTGGCTTGGCCATCTCATTCTCATGCTCTGTAAACCACCACCCCAATGGAATCCACCAGGAACATCTTTCTGCACAAAGCTGGTGACTGGTAGGGCGGCAGGGTGGCATTTTACCAGGTAAAGCAGAAAGAATTAGTGGCAGAAGACAGCTTAGAATTCCCTCCCAGATTCAAATTGATAATGGCTTACTCCATTAGCAACTATCACTCTATCCCATCTAAGCTCAGGTGCCCTCTTCACCATTTCTTTTCTTTCTTTTTTTTTTTTTTTTT
>NW_003852400.1:833895-837551 GCF_000181295.1 Otolemur garnettii
TTCACCATTTCTGTCTATCAACCACTTGTGGATAAAGAGCCAGCCATGATTAATAACTTTTATTTGTATAAATGTATGAAGTACAAGTGAAATTTTGTTTTCATGCATAGATTGCACAGTGATGAGGTCAGGGCTTTTAAGTATCCATCGCCCAAATAATATACATTGTACCCATTAAGTAATTTCTCCCCATCCACTCCCCACCTTCTACCCCAATTAATAACATATACTCATTTTTGTCCTCAGTACTTTAACTAATATGGTAACCCAAATGATAATCTGTACCCTATACCAACTGGGAAGCAATGGCTCAACCTTTTTATAAGGTCAGGGTCTCTTCTTTAAGACCGTATTTGACAATTATGTTTTGGGGCAATTTACTATAAATTACCTACATTTGTTTTACAGGTTGTTTTTAAAGTTTTGGATCCTAGTTTTGAAATTGAAAACCCTTATAGCCCCTATATCCAAGGTATGAATTCCTTTATATTTTTCACATCAACTCTTTTTCTAAAATTTTGTGGTTGGAATATTTCTTGCAAATGAAAAAACTCTTAAATGTTATTTTTAATTGATATTTACTAATTTGATATATTTATGGGGTACACAGTGATGTTTCAATACACGTAATGTATGGTGATCAGACCAGGGTAATTAGCATATCCATCATCTGAAACAGTCACATTTCTTTATGTTGGGAACATTCACTATCCTCCTTTCATCCATTTGAAACTATATAACATATTGTTAACTGTGGTTATCCTACTGTGGTGTAAAATGCTAGAGCTCATGGCTGCTATCTGACTGATCTTGTATCCTTTACCAATTTCCCCCTAGCCCTCCATTCCCCCTACGATTCCCAGTCACTAGTATCCTCTGTTCTCCTTTTATACTTTGATAAGATTAGCTGATTAAAAAGTCCACATGTGAGTGAAAACATGTGCTGTTTAACTTTCTACTCTGGGTTTATTTTACTTAACATAATATCCTCCAGTTCCATCCATGTTGCCACAAATGATAGCATTGCATTCTTTTTATGGCTGACTAGTATTCCATTGTGTGTGTGTGTGTGTGTGTGTGTGTGTGTGTATCACCTTTTCTTTATTCTGTTGTTGGATGCCTAGGTTGATTCCATGTCTTGGCTGTTATGACTAGTGCTGCAGTAAACATGGGTGTAGATGTCTCCTTAATATATACTGACTTCCTGTCCTTTGGATAAATGCCCAATAGTGAGATTTCTGATTTACATAGTAATTCTGTGTGTAGCTTTTTGAAAGACTTCTATAATGTTCACCATAGTGACTATACTAGTTTACATTCTCACCAGCAGTGTATACGGATTCTCCTTTCTCCAGATCCTCACTAACATTTATTAGTATTTTATTATTTAGTTAGTGAGTGAGTTAGTTGTTTCAGGTTCACTGAGAGTACGTTTGTTATTTTTTGTCTTAATCACCATCCTGAGATGAAGTGATACATCCTCATTGTGGTTTTGATTTTCATTGCCCTGATGATTAGTAATGTCGAGCATTTTCCCATAAATTTTGAGCTACTTACATGTCTTCTTTTGAGAAATGTCTGTTCAGATCATGTGTAGATTTTTAAATCAGATTATTTTTTGCTGTTGAGATGTTTGAGTTTATTGTATATTCTAGATATTAGTCTCCTATCTGATGAATAACTTGAAAATATTTCTCCCAACCTGTAGGTTGTCTTTTCATTGTATTGATTGTTTCCTTTGCTGTACAGAAGCTTTAGTTTCATATAATACCATTTGTTTATTTTTGCTCTTGTTGCTTATGCCTTTAAAGTCTTTTTTTTTTTTTTTTGAGACAGAGTCTCACTTTGTCACCTTTGGTTGAGTGCTGTTGCATCATAGCTCACAGCAACCTCTAACTCTTGTGCTCAAGTGATTCTCTTGTCTCAGCCTCCCAAGCTGGGACTACAGGTGCCCGCCATAGTGCCTGGCTACTTTTAGAGATGGAGTCTTGTTCTCGCTCAGGCTGGTCTCAAACTCATGAGCTCAGATAATCTGTCCACCTTGGCCTCACAGAGTGCTGGGATTATAGGTGTGAGCCACTGCCCCGGCCCTGCCTTTGCAGTCTTATTCATAAAATCTTTTCCTAGACCAATGTCCTAAAGCATTTCCCCTATATTTTCTTCCAGTAGTTTTAAAGTTTGGGGTCTTACATTTATGACTTTGATCCATTTTGAGTTGATTTTTATAGAGGGTGAGATGTAGGGGTCTGGTTTCATTTTTATGCATGAGGACATCCAGTTTTCCCAGCATCATTTGTTAAAGAGGCTGTCCTTTCCCCAGTGAGCATACGTAGCACCTTTGTCAAGAATCAGTCCGCTGTAGATATGGATAGTGGATTAATTTCTCCACTCTGTTCTATTGGTCTATATGTCTGTTTTCATGACAGTAACAGACAGTTTAATGCTGTCTTCATTAGTTTTTTGAAATCTGGTAATGTGATACCTCTCGTCTTGTTCTTTTTACTCAGGATTGTTTTGTCTATTCAGGTTCTTTTATGGTTTCACATGAATTTTAAGATTTTTCTATTTCCATGAAGAATAGTATTAATATTTTGATAAGGATTGCATTGAATCTGCAGATGGCTTTGAGTAATATGATGGTCATTTTAACAATATTAATTCTTCCACTCCATGAGAATGGGATGGCTTTCCACTTGTTTCTGTCATCTTTAATTTCTTTCATTAGTGTTTTCTAGTTTCCTTATAGAGGTATTTCACCTCCTTAGCTAAAAGCTAAATTTGTTCTTATGTTTTTCTTTTTTGGTAGCTATTATAAATAGGATTGTCTTCTTGGCTTGGCATCTATAGCTCAGCAGCTAGGACGCCAGCCACATATATCAGAGGTGGCAGGTTCGAATCCAGCCAGGGCCTGCCAAACAACAATGACAACTATAACCAAAAAATAGCCAGGTGTTGTGGTGGGCGCCTGTAGTCCCAGCTATTTGGGAGGCTGAGGCAAGAGAATCGCTTAAGCCCAAGAGTTTGAGGTTACTATGAGCTGTGATATCACAGCACTCTACTGAGGGTGACATAGTGAGACTCTGTCTCAAATAAATAAATAAATAAATAGGATTGTCTTCTTGATTTCTTTTTCAGCTATTCATTATAGGTATATAGAAATACTATTGATTTTTATATACCACAAATTTACTAAACTTGTTTATCAGGTTTATCAGTTCTAAGAAGTTTTTGGTGGACTCTTTTGAGTTTTTTCTATATGTAATCATGTCACCTATAAACAGGGACAAATTGACTTCTTTTCCAATTTGGATGCTTTTTATTTCTTTCTCTTGCCTAATTTCTCTGGTGAGGACTTCTAGTACTATGTTGAATAAGACTGGTGAGAGTGGGCATCCTTCTCTTTTTCCATTCTGAAAGGAAAAGCTTTTCTTTTTTCTTTTTTTTTTTTGAGACAGAGCCTCAAGCTGTCCCCCTGGGTAGAGTGCTGTCACACTCTAGCATCATAGCTCACAGCAACCTCCAACTCCTGGGCTCAAGCGAGTCTCCTGACTCCAAACTCCCAAGTATCTGGGACCACATGTGCCCACAATAACGCCCAGCTGTTTTTTGGTTGCAGCCATCATTATTGTTTGGCAGGCCAGGGCTGGATACAAACC
>NW_003852400.1:837818-875863 GCF_000181295.1 Otolemur garnettii
TTTATCAAATTCTTTTCAGCATCTATTGAGATGATTATATGATTTTTGCCCTTCATTCTGTTGATATGATGTGCCCTATTTATTGATTTGTATATGTTAAGCCATCCTTGCATTCCTGGAATAAATCTCAACTTGATCCTGGTGTATTATATTTTTGATGTATTGTTGAATTCATTTTGCTAGTTATTTGTGAGAATTTTTGCATCTAGGTTCATCAGAGATCTTGGCATATAGTTTTCTTTTCTTCTTTCTTTTTGTTGATGTTGTTGTTGTTGTTGTATCTTTGTCTGATTTTGGTATCAAGATTATATTGGCCTTGTAGAATGAGCCAGGAAGCATTTCCTCCACTTCAACTTTTTAGAATCATTTGAGAAGAATTGGTATTCTTTTAAGATTCTATAGAATTCAGTGGTGAAGCCCTCTCCTCCTGGATTTCCCTTTGGTAGGAGACTTTTCAGTACTGACTTGATCTCATCACTTGTTATTGGTCTGTTCAAGTTTTCTGTTTCTTCTTGGTTCAGTCTCAGCAGGTTGTATGTGTACAGGTGTTTATCCATTTCCTCTAAGTTTTCAAATGTACTAACATACACTTGTTCATAGTAGTCTCTGATGCTCTGATTTTCAACCAGTGTGCTATGAGAGGGTCTTAGGTGTGCTGTGAAAATTTTTAAAGATCCGCAATTAAATTATTTTCTAAAGAATTTCAAAGCACATTAAGTGTACTCCTTTTTTTACTCTTTTGTTGATCAACATAATTTAAGTGTGCTGCAGAAATTTAATTATGTGTTCAAGTGTGTCATGAGATAAAAAAGGTTGAAAAACTCTGCTTTAATGATTCTTTGTATTTCTGTGGTATCTGTTGTGAAATTTCCTTTTTTGTTTCTGATTTTACTTATTTGGGTCTTTCTTTTTCTTATCTAGTTAATGGTTTGTTATTTTTATGTATCTTTCTAAAAACTCAGTTTTTTATTTCATTAACCTTTGATTTTTTTTCCAATTTAATTTATTTCTGCTCTGTTACTCTAGGCAATAGCACACACCACATACAGTTGCTTAGCCAGCGTGGTGGAGTGTCTGTTATCAGGCCTGGTTGTGGGTACAGGGCTATTAGGCCAGGCAGAGGCTTGTCTGCAAGGGATGGGACACTGTCGGCTGCTTCTCAGGCCATGGGCATGGGTGTGTAACCACTTTGCCAACCTGGGAGTGTGCCAGCTGCTTGGATGGTTGAATGCCTCTCCTGCTCAGGGGAGGGCATGCAGCATTTTGGCTGGCTCAAGAGTAGGTTTGCCCTCAGTGGGACCACCAGACTATTCCTCCAACTGGAAGTGAAGGTGGCAAGAGGTGATTTCCCTACTCTATAGAATGAGGGTCACAGCCAATCCTGGGCCCGGCTTTGCATAGCTGATATTATTGCATTCAGCCACCCACATGGGCTTGGCATAATGAAGATGGAACCCCAGTGCTGGACAGGTGCAGTGGCTACTGGCCCCCCAGAGGAGGATGCATGTCAGAGGTGATTGTGGTCTCAAGATGGCCCAAGCTGCAGCATCTTCAGTCATGGGGGGTGGATGGGGACTGGGGAGTGTACATCTTGTGTTTCTAATCTGGAACAACACAGCTGCATGAGTTCCTAGCTCTCTAAAATGGTTTCAGGGCTTTCAAGGTCTATGGGATTCTCCTCCTGTAAGGACTGTTGGTGTTTGCAGTAACAATTGGGGTTTGTGGTACTTCTCACTTTTTCCCTGGTGTAAAGTTTCTCTTTTGTCTAGGTCAGTCCAATCTGGGCTGAGAAGATAGGCCTACAGAGGCTGGGTGCATTCATTCTGCATGCTGCCCTCCTGGGCTTCCAGTACCCACAGATGCATCCTGATTTCCCTACTGTACTCCAGCACTCTCCCTTCCACTCTCCAGTCCATCTTAGGTGTTTATTCATTGCTTTGGTTCTTTCTTAGGGGGTGGGGGATGGTACAAGTGCCAGGCACCTCTAGGCAGCATCTTGCTCTGTAATTGCATTTCCATAGGCAGTAAGAGGCTATCAGTCAAGAAGGCAGCCTTGAACCGACACAGCTGAAATGTACTTCGATTTATTATTTTCATTATTTTCCTTTGTCTAGATCTTGTGACATTGACAAACCTGAGGATAAACTTTACCAAACTCCATACCCTTGGGGACGAGCTTGGAAGGAGACAAGATGATTCCCTTGATAAATACTACTATGCTCTGTATGAGATGGTTGTTCGAGGAAGCTGTTTTTGCAATGGCCACGCTAGTGAATGTGGCCCTACGCAGCAGATGCGGGGAGATGTTTTCAGCCCTCCTGAAATGGCGAGTGGTGAATCCAAAATAAGCAGTTGACTACCTGCCTTTCACTGTCCTGGTATTGGGGTGGAGAACTATGCTTGAAGGCCACATGTGACCCTCCAGATCCCCAAATGTGGCCCCTTGACCAAATCCAAACTTCACAGAAAAAAATTCCCTTTATTAAAATTCCTCTGTAAAATTTGGATTCCTTCTAAAGGCACTCAGGGATACAGAAGGCCACAGGTGGCCCTGAGGTCACAGGTTCCCAGCCCCTGTGTGGATTCTCCCTCAGATGGACATCATTGAACTAATGAGCAGAATTTATAATTTGTGATTTCAAGATACTTCACTTTGCCTTCTTTTTCTTGTTTTGTAGAGAACAGAAATCTGATGAGAAGGAACTATAATTTCACGTTCATTCTCTCACAAAAATTATTGATGGGCCATTGTTTACAAGCCCCTATCCACAATGCTAAGGTGTTTCCTCAATATGGGATATTATAAAAATGGTCAATCCCAGTAATATTCTTACACTGTGAATACCTGTGTCTTACTACTGCAGATCTCTCTCATTTTGAGGAGTAGCCTTGAAAGATTAGTGTTGCAGAAGAATTGTGTTTTTATGCAGAGCCCTACTAAATCAATTCAAACTACTGATAAGGCATAATCACATAAGGCTTGATGTTGATGTTACTGTGCCTCCCCATTCCACTACCTCTATATTTCAGCGGAAATAGTTTCTCTCTTTGAATGAGGGCTATTTTCAGCCTTTTGTGAAAAACCAAAAGAATCCCATGCCTTTCTTCAGCTTTTTTCCCCCTGTTCTACCTCCGTGTTTTCATGTATACTCCTAAACCAGCCCTTTTAGACTCCCCACCCACACAAAACCCCCCTCTCCATCCTGTCCCTCACTTGATCGAGGGCTACAATGTGCTGCCCTGAAATGAGAATTCAGAAATGTCAAAAAATATTATGTTATTATTCACTGAACTTATCAAACTTTAAAAAATTTAAAAGCTAGTTAAGCAAATAATAATAGAAGATAGTCAAGGTTGGTATCATAATGCACATTTGGGAAACTAAGAATGAGAGAGGTCCCATGACCTGGGATTCAATTTCCATGTAAAGAGCCCCAACTTGCCCAAAGATAAGCCCTCGCTGAACTCTGCATTTATTGCACAACGCAGGTTCATGGTTGGTGTGTCTGTCAGCACAACACAGACGGTCGGAACTGTGAGCGATGCAAGGACTTCTTCCAGGATGCCCCTTGGAGGCCAGCCGCAGGCCTCCAGGACAACGCTTGCAGACGTAGGTGAAAAGAAGTTCTCTGCGTGAACCAAGTGCGCTCTGCAGCGCCTTATTTTGAAGAACATTTAGACAGCAAAGTAGTGAATTTGTGGCTTCTAGCTCCACAGCTTCCTAGCTGTGATAATGTCTCCCACCATCTCACATGAGAGAATCACCAACTTCTCAAACTCTCATACCACAAATTAACATTCTCTTTTAAAAAGAAGCAGTTTGAATGCTGTGTGGCACCCTTCCAGCGGAGGGGCAAAGCCACACAATGGCAATATCAGCGGCAACGGCGCAACTTCAAGGATTTGGTGGACACTAGATTTGGCACAGAGATCCCTATTACCTTCCTGATTAATAACACCTTCCATGACCATAACCCGTCCATAGGATAGTAGGAAAAAGAGAGTCTAGGATGGAGTTGATAGGCTACTGTATTTTTTAACAAAATATTTAGGCTAATACGATGTTTACTCTTTTTTTTCATTTGTTTGTTTGTTTTTTGAGACAGAGTCTCACTACGTTGCCCTCAGTAGAGTGCTCTGGCGTCACAGCTCACAGCAACCTCAAATTCTTGGGCGTATGTGATTCTTTTGCCTCAGCTTCCCAAGTAGCTGGGACTACAGGTGCCGGCCACAATGCCCGGCTATTTTTTATTGCAGTTGTCCTTGTTGTTTAGCAGGCCAGGCTGGGTTGGAGCCGGCCAGCCTGGGTGTATGTGGCCAACATCCTAACCACTGAGCTACGGGCGCCGCCAAGATGTTTATGTTTTGAGTAACATGGTTGCTGCCTTTGAATTCTGATGAACTTCCTAACAAACCTGATATTCTGTTTCTTTTCCCAGACTCAGGAAAAATAGGAGTTGAGGGAATGCAAGATCTCTAGAGGAGCACTAATGAAAACCCCCCTGCGTGAGAGTCACAGCGTAGGAGACTCGGCAAAATGCAGCTGGGCCTTAGTCTGTTTACAGGGAGAAAACCAGTAAGGCAAACAGCAGAGCCATAGACATGACCACAAAGACAAACAAAGGTCTCCAAACAGACGGCCTTTGCCTGGCTTCTCTGGCTGAGCCCCAGAGGAGAGTGAGCGGCCTGCAGCCCCAGGGAAGGAGAGAGGCTGACATTTTATCTGACAGTCCCAGTGCAAGCAAATCATTCCTGCAAATCTTTAAAACTGGGATATCAAGACATAGGCGGGTGGGCGTACTCTTTCCCCAGCACCACCCAAGTACTGCGCTCCTGCCTTCTCCTAGAGCACCTGAGGTTTGTTGTTGGTGGTGTTCACCTGATTTTAAAAGCTACCTAATGATAAAGGTTTCGGGGACACATTTTAGAACGTGTATAAGCAGAATCAGAGCTGGAAGGATCTTTGTGCCCCTAGTGCCAGTACAGAGTGGCGGGAGGTGGCCGAGGATGAGCGAGTGTGTGACCTGGCCCCGAGCCTGGGCACACCTCTGGGTAACTCTCCTGTCCTTTCCCAGCGTGTAGGTGTAACGGCCACTCGGACCGCTGTCACTTCGACCTGAGCGCGTACCTGGCGAGCGGCAGCCGCAGCGGGGGCGTGTGCGAGGACTGCGGGCACCACACGGAGGGCCAGCACTGCGACCGCTGCAGGCCGGGCTTCTACCGGGACCCCCGCAGGGCCGCCTCGGATCCTCACGCGTGCGCCGGTGAGTGCCCCTGTCTGAGCCCATCACTGTAGGGCCTCATACCTGCCGGCGGCCCCCTGCTGACGGAGGAGGGCAGGATGGCAACAAGGCTGGCTGCAAATGGGCCATCCAGATACCCCACCGCTGTTCCTGCAGTCTGGCAGGGGCCGGGCGGAGGGCTGGTACTGGTGAATCATTCTGGGAAATCATTCTGGATTTCCCCAGGAGGAAGGGATGGTTTCGGAAGAGGCCGCTGACATCCTGAGTATCAGGGAAGTCAGCTGGCGAAGTAACTAAAGTAGGGAGATAGGCTAGCATTTAACTGGCTGTCCACCGCTGAGCTTTGCTGTTAGACTGTCTTTAACTTGCTCTAAAAACAAAACTACAAGCACAAAATCTTTTAAAAATCTCCTATCTTTAACCTCAGCTTTTAAAAATGAAATATTTCAACCATATACAAACTAATATAATATACACCCATATACAACCATATACAAACAATATAATAAACACCCTGTATCTACTGGCCGTTTTGCCAAACTTAACATCTTAGCCTATTGCCTGCAGGACGTTCTTTAATAAAGCAAGACAGGCACTATTGAAGTAGCAGGTGCACGTCCGCCCCCTGGGTCTACTCTTCTTGCCAGGGGTGAAGACTCTCATCTATCTGGCAGTTATCATTGCCATGCTTCTTTGACGCTTTCATGCATGTTTTTATGCCAAACATTACACCTATGTTGACATGTTTTCAAACTCTAGGCCAAGAATGCCATGTTGTGTGTATCCTTCAGCAACTTGGTATTTCGTTAAACTTTCTATTTTTGAGATTTGTCCATATCAAATAGCCCTAATTCTTCCATTAAATTTCTGCATAGAATTCCTTCCTATAAACATGATAAAATGTACTTGTCCATTTTTGTTCTGATGCTGCAATAAACATTTTTGTATATGTGACCTTGGACACGTGTAAAAACTGTCCCTAAGAGATGTACCCAGGAGTATAATTTCTAGGCCATGGGGTATGGATTTCTGTGAAGTGATGAGCTAAAACTGAATTGTCCCCTAAGTGGGTATGCTGATTACCACTCACACCAATGGTGGATGAGAGTTCCTGTGACTCCTTATCCTTGCTAACACTTGGTTTAGTCAAACTTCAGTTATTGCTAATCTTGGTTTTGTCACATTTTCATTTTTGCTAATTAAATCATATCTCATCGTTATTTTAATTTGCATTTCCCTTCAGGATTAAGACTAGAGTGAGGCAAAGAAAGTATTTGGGTCTCAAATTTTAAGGCCTCACTGTCAGGGTTATGGAAATGCAAGGCACAAACCTGCCAGTGCGTCCTTAAATTTTGTACCCTAGGAACCTTGTTAGCTCACTGTAGTCTCATCTCTGCTATGTATTATCACCTAGAAAAATAATCCTACCTGATTTCAAATACCCAGTGTCATAACTCACGTCTGAGATTTTGTTCTACTTGCAGACTAACAAATTAGCCTGTTCCTGTTTCATGGATACTGGCAGAAGACATGAAACACCTGGGCCAAAGACAAGGACTTTATAACTAATGGTACACCAAGCAAAAAGATCATTGTAATGGCCTGGGTTCCCAGGTCCCCAAGTTCCAGGGGGCTGACAAAAGTATACATGTAGCTACTGCACACCTAGTAAGTTAATGCAAGCACAGTGTTTTGCATATGAGAAATGGCCTGGGTAAGGAGCAAACGGGGCCTTTCACATTCTGCACTCAGCAAGAACACTCAGGCACCCAGCACCCTTAGAGGATTGCTTCTTCCCATATCTGGGGATCCTACTGCTTAGGCTACATAAATAATATAATGCTAAAGTGGGGCAGGGGGTGTCTGCTATAAAAAAAGTGTAACTTCAAATGTTATATAATGATAACATGAAACTAAGTCTTATAAAATGTAATTTAGTAGCCATCTGAATACAGTGTTCTAGATTTCAATGTTTAAATGATCACAATATAGAAGAAGTATCAATAAAGTGTTTTTGTTCATATTACTTAGTAGGTATCTGACTGCATAAAATTCACCTTACATGACCTATTCAGAGTTAATATTAAGAACTGGATTCTCAGGCCAGGTGTGGTGGATCATACCTGTAAACCTAACACTCTGGGAAACCAAGATGGGTGGATTCCTTGAGCTTAGTAGTCTGAGATCAACCTGAGCAAGAGTGAGACCCCATCTCTAAGAAAAATAGGAAAAATTAGCTGGGCATGGTAGCAGGTGCCTGTAGTCTCAGCTGCTCAAGAGGCTGAGGCAGGCTTGAACCCAGGAGTTTGAGGTTGCTGTGAACTAGGCTGATGAAATGATGCTTTAGCTTGGGCAACATAGTGAAACTCTATTTAAAAAAGAAAAAACCCTGAATTCTCAGAAAAATATGTTTCTTTAGAGCAATTCCCTAAGCATCCTCTAATTTTTACCAGAACCTGCAGAATCTGTAATCATACACACCTTTTATTGTTTTTTTGGTTTTTGTTCTTTTTTTGTTTTTAGAGACGGGGTCTTGCTTTGTTGTCTAGGCTGGAATACAAGTTGTGATCATAGCTCACAGCAACCTCAAACTCCTAAGCTCAATCAATCCTCCTGCTTCAACCTCCCAGGTAGCTGGGACTATAGGTGCATGCCACTATGCCCACATAATTATTTTTAATTTATTTCTTGAAGATGTCTTGCTGTACTGCTCAGGTTAGTCTCAAACTCCTAGCCTCAAGCTGTCTTCCTGACTTGGCCTCCCAAAGTGCTGAAATAATAGGCGTGAGCCACCACTCCTGGCCAACATTTTTTATTGTTTTAAAAGCTATGTACTTATAAAAGAAGTTGAAATTGCTCTCTTGGGTAGAGTCAGAAAAATATGATGTTTTGAGACAGATAATCTAGGAATCTGGAAAAGAGATTTGGAACGTTTGTTCAAAATGTTTTGAATAAGTCAATCTAAGTCTTATTTTTTAAGAACCTCTTACTATTAACTTGATAGTGCTTTTGAGGGAATCCAAGGAAAGAAAACTAGTGCCCCTGATATGAATTAAGAAGTCATACTTTGTAAACAAGGAACTTTTTTCATAAAAGGCAGATGAGCTTGCAACAAACTATGATCAGAAGACTCCCAGGTTCCCCCAGGCTACCTAAACATGTTTGTGTACACAGACCACATGTGTTAAGAACATTAACATTCTCATATAAGTTTTTTCTAAATTGTCCTTGTTTGACTCTAAATATTTACATGAACAGATTCCAGGCATGAGAGTTGTCTAATTTCAAATTTTCTACAATTAAGACAATTAAAATTGATACAGAAAAACAAAGATTTGTGAGCCCAACCATTGATAACAAAAGTTTATTGGAATTAAGTTATGTGACACCAAGAGGTTTTATTGGACTTCAAAAGGCCGTGACATAGGTTTTATTGGACTTGTAAAGGCCTGATAAAAGTTTACTTCTACTTATTTTGAAATAAAGTTACTATCTGCCCTCCCACATCCATTTCCCAGAGGAGACTTCTGTGCATAATTAAATTATGCTCTGGGACTCAATACCGATCCTTTGGAATACCTCCCAAATAAAGCTGAGCTTTTTCTTTTGGGGAACTTCTCAAATGAATCCAGTTTATTTCCTTCTTACTGGAAGCGACTGGATTTAATTAGAAGAAAATCATGGCTTTTCCAAACTAAACAGAACCCGATGCTGTTTTTCCATAGTAAGATTTTATCACTAGTCATAAACTAGTGACAAGCAATTGAAACTTGAAAGATTCTGTCAGACACCAAACAACTGGTGTGACTGGATATTTTTCCACTAAACTCTCTGACACAAATGGTTGTTACATTGACATAGTTTTAGACTTGCACGTTTTGTTTTTAGCAATCCGAAGTAACATGTATAAATGTGAAGATGATTGTTCCTTAAAATCAGGATACTCCTTTTTTTTCAGGATACTCCTTTTTTATGTTTATTGCATTCCTTAACTTGGTGGTCATCTAATGCCCACCAACACATTTGCCGTCTATACCAAAGTCACAAATGCCATTTCAGCATCTGGCAGGCTACCCCTTGAGACAGATAATCTAGGAATCTGGAAAGAGATTTGGAACATTTATTCAAAATGTTTTGAACGAATCAACCTAAGTCTTATTTTCTAACAACTATTTAATATTAACTTGTTAGTGCTTTTGAAAGAATCCAAGAAAAGAAAACTGATACCCCTGATATGAATTAAGAAGTCATACTTGATAAACAAGGCCTTTTTTCATAAAACACAGATGAGGAGCTTGCAGCAAACTATGGTCACAAGACTCCCCAATTCCCCCAGGCTCCCTAGACATGTTTGTGTATACAGACCACATCTGTTAAGACGGTTGATTAACATTCTCATATAAAATCTCAGGGCCATAGACCAGTAGCTTCTGTTAGAAACCGGGCCACGCAGCAAGAGGTTTGCAGTGGGCGAGCGTGTGAAGTTTTGTCTGTATTTACAGCCACTCCCCGTGCTGGCATCATGGCCCGAGTTCCACCTCCTTTCAGATCCCTGGCAGCATTAGATTTTCATAGGAGCACAAACTCTACCGTAGAGTTCACACGCAGGGGATCTAAGCTGTGCGCTCCCTATGGTGTCCATGCCACCCTACCCTGCCAGTCCATGGAAAAACCAGTCCTGGTGCCCAAAAGGTTGGGGACTGCTGCTGTAGTTCTTGTTCTCCCCTTGGGAAGTAGTCATACTCTCAGCATTCCTTTTCATATGACATCCCTTCCTTGACTTGTTCAAATTTCTACTTAAAACTTCATCCTAGCTTTCACCTCACCAGCAGGATTCCAAAAAGTAAACAAGGATATAAACACTTCTTACTGTTCCTTCCCTTTCTTTCTTACACATGTTCCTTTCAGGAAGGCTCAAAAAAAAAAAATGTCACTTTTCCTTGTGATGTATTTTCCTGGGATAGAGAAGGCAAGACTTCCCTTCTGACTGTTTCAGAGATTTGATAGACATTTTCTGTGATTCCTCCTTCTCTCTCACAGCCCTGTAATGAGATGACTGTCATTACACATCCTACTCTTATTTGTCTACTGGTCTTATTTTCACCTTTAGAGTCTTTTTCTTTATTTCAATGTATTTCTAGGTAGAACTTATATAAAAATTAACCATTTTAAAATGAACAATAATTCACTGGCACAACATCATGTAACCACCACATCTATCTTGTTCCAAAACATTTCATCATCCCCCAAAGAATTATTCTATTCCTAACAGTCAATTTTCATAATAGCAGCCTTCCTCTGGTCCCTGGGCTTTAGAATCAGCTAAAAGTCTTTTAAAATATATATATGTATGGAGTTATTCAACATTTTCCAAGGCCAGAAATCTGGGATACATTTCCAAACAGCCCTTGTCTGTTGGTCTAATTATTTAAACATATTTACTTATTTAAACAAAGTGAGACAGTTACAGTGTACATAAAATGCTATGCTTATATTTTAGGCTTCCCAGGATTTACAACTAACTAGACAATGTGTATCTGTCTTCTCAGCTTGTGAATGTGACCCTGATGGGACCATATCTGGTGGCATCTGTGTGAGCCACTCTGATCCCACATCGGGGTCTGTGCTTGGCCAGTGCCTGTGTAAAGAGAATGTGGAAGGAGCCAATTGTGACCAGTGCAAGCCCCACCACTTTGGCCTGAGTGCCTCTGACCCCCTGGGCTGTCAGCGTAAGTTTACAGGGCTGGGCTGCCAACTCTGATGTGCTTTAAAACCTGGGATTGTCTCTGTCAGCCCTAGAATTGGGTAACTGTAAATACCTAAGAGTCCTGCCAGCCTTTGGGTATCAACGTGATATACTGCCCTTTGCATCTTAGAGAGTGGAGAGTGGAGCAGGGGAGAACTTTGGCTTCTTGGTTTGCTGAGTTTATCATAAAGGACCAGCAGGGGGCGTTCGTATTTTCTCCCCTGGAACAAACACAGGGGAAAGGCCAAGAAATTTAATGCCAGGTTGTGAAATCTTTAGAAAGATGACCCCCATGAGGATTAAACACACAAATTCATTTATTATATTATGCACTTCTGCAAGATTGATGTATTCTTAGGCAATGTTCAACTGGAGGTTTCTCTTTATTCCTTCCGATTGCTTTTGCCCTTTCTTCTCACACCTCTCCTAGTACTGGTCCATATGTGGTCTGACAATGAAAAGAAAAAATTAAAGAGCCAAGGGAGGAGCCGGGTGGGACGGAAATAGAAAAAAACTCCAGCAGTTTTCTGAAGCCAAATAGGCAGACCCTTGGCTATAAGATCACAGGCATTCGAGCTGCTTGGGCCTCAGGGAACCTGGGTGAACAATTTTCATATGGTCACAGCACTGTGCTCCATAGGGTTGCCCATATAAGGAGGTGTGGATTATTTGAATGTTAAGAGAGCTTCAGGCTGAATCTTGCTCCAATACAATGCTCTTCTTAGTTTTGTTTTTCTTTTTTCCTTCTTGGGTTTGATGGCAAAACTATGAGAATGAATTATATAGTCAAACCAAGTTCTCCTCACACCTTGGCACACTCCCCATTTCTTCCAGCTTCACTGACTAACCCGACGTCCTCCAAGTGAGGCTGAACATTGGTGCACGCATGTGTGTTTAGAACAGCCTTCCTGAGATATGATACATGTACCAGACCATTAGCCCTTAAATTAGATTTTTAGTAGATTAGAAGTTGTGTAACCATCACTATAACCAATTTTAGAGCATTTTTCTCACTCCAAAACATATTCTTCTGGTATATTGCCAGAAGAATTAAAAGCAGGGTTTTGAATAGGTATTTGTACACCAGAGCAGCATGATTCACAATAGCCAAAAGGTGGAAGTCACCCACGTGTCCATTGACGGGTGATGGATAAAGCAAAATGTGGCGTATACAAGCAGTGAAATATTTATTCTTAGAAAGAAAGGAAATCTGACCCAGGCTTCAACACAGATGACATTAAGGACATTATGCTAAGTTAAAGAAGGCAGTCACAAAAAGACAAGTGCTATATATCCCCCTTATATGAGGTAGCTCAAGTAATCGAAACCACAGACAAACAGTAGAATGGTGGTTGCCAAGGCTTGGAGGGGAGAGGAAATGGGAGCTGTTGCTTAATGGGTTTGGAGTTTTAGTTTTGTGTGATAAAAAGAGTTTCAGAGATTGCTTACACAACAATGTGAATGTACTTAACACAACTGAACTTACTTAACAATGATTAAGGTGGTAAATTTTACTTTTTCAAAAATAAAAAAGCTCCATACCCTTTAGCTACCACCCCTGATATCCCATTCTCCTAGCCCTATGCAGGCACTACTTTACCTTCTGTCACTACAAATTTGCCTGTTATGGACATTTC
This sequence comes from Otolemur garnettii, assembly GCF_000181295.1. Taxonomy (NCBI): domain Eukaryota; kingdom Metazoa; phylum Chordata; class Mammalia; order Primates; family Galagidae; genus Otolemur; species Otolemur garnettii. The sequence continues at coordinate 850,445 of NW_003852400.1, forward strand.
CATTATATACAAATATAATGGAATCCTAGGAGCCTTTCGCGTCTGGCTTCCTTCACTTAGCATAATGCTTTCAAGGTTCATCCATGTGGTAGCTTGTATCAGTACTCGGTTATTATATTGCACAATATCCCATTGTCTAGATGTTGTATTCATTCATTCATTCATTCATTCATTGATGGACATTCTGGTTGTTTCCATGAACATTGGTTTCCCCTCGGGGAAAGGTATACCCTGCTCTGGCAGCAGAATTTCTTAGCCTTCCCCATGTAAGCAGGACTCAGAGGAGGAAATGGAGGTGGAGAATGAGGAGAAATAATAACAAGCCAGTAAAAGAGAAAAGACAGAAGAGAGAGGAAGAATAGCTGCCAGAAAAGGAGCTGTCAGTAGTAACTGTGACGCTCAGAAACTCTTGCCCCAGAGTCACATGACCTGTCAGCATCAGAGGGCCACAGTGCCAGTGTCCAGCTTGCATAGTTTCCTGCACTTACTTGTCTCCTCCTAATTGCGTCCAGCAGAACTGCATCAGACTGGACATGTCTGGCCCAGGAGTTCCTGTGTGAGGGTGTGGCTAGCTCAGTCATCATGCAGCCAGGCAGACAATAAACCTGGCAGGGCAGGCTGCGCTCTTGTGGCTACACTTTTCTTATAGTGTAACCTATTAAGGACATGTAAAAGAGTGGAGGGATTAAGAATGAGAATAACTGTGTATGCTGTGCTTTCAGCCTGCAACTGTAACCCCTTTGGGAGCCTGCCACTCTCCACCTGTGACATGGATACAGGCCAGTGCTTGTGCCAGTCCTACGCCACCGGGCCCCGCTGCGATGAATGCACTGTGCGTATTTGCCTGGAATTTGCCTTCTGTGTCGTGATGCAGATTTCTGTTGCCATTGTGCAGAAGAGAGTAGGTCTTGCTAATCTCTTTCCTTGTCCTACTGTACTTCAGTACTCCTGTGGTGTGACTATTTAACCACAGAAATCAGCCAACATATACCTCAATCTCCCCCATCCCTGCAGAGAACTGGCTATTAAACATTTACCAGCACTGCACTAGATTGGGCTGAACCAACCCAGACACAGATACCAATAGGTTTACTATTGCTTTCCTGAAAATGCCCAGCAATGGAATAGACACTCATTCATCTGCCCATTTTTGTTGGCTCCCCCAGACCTCAGGACCTTTCTTCTATGTTTTGAACGCAACCTCCTACCATTCTCTACCTAAAAAATATTTTGGTTGAGCTCCTAAAGAAAAAGAAAAAATCCTTAGTTTTAAATGTATTTTAGATTCCTGTGGGAAATAAACTCTCAGATTTTTCACAGACTTCGTTAAACACCGGAGCATGTATGTTCTAAAATTAGTTAAATGAAACCGTTTCACTCCATAAGAAATGTGTCATGCAGTGGGGACACATTCAAACCCAGCTCTTTCCTTTGTTCTCTAATCTTGGCAGCCCACCATGACATTTTGGAGAGGAAGAAAAAATAAAAACTTAACCTAATAAAAGAACAGTGACCTTGATGTGTCTGAAGAAATGTAGCTGATAAATAAGAAACATATGCGTCTAAGGACATAGTTGTGTGCTAATATTTTAAGTCATTTTACTAAAAACAGATTGGGGCAGAAAAGGAGGGCAGGAGACATGAGGAAGGGACTCTGTGTAAGACAGGTCAGGTAATTGAGAAATTTTACATACAAGGGGACGATTGGCCACACCAAGTCTCTATGACCTTGGATGTGAAACCCAAAAAAGGGTCTCTAGTTGGTTACAGGATCAACAAAAACACCAAGTCAGATAATTTCAGACAGACCTGCAGCTGAGGCTGACATTTTCTGCTGGCTGCTTATCTGGTGTGTGATACAGATTCACTTTTACTTGCAGGAGGGAAATAGCTGAGCAGGGCCCACCCCAAAGGGGAACTGTCCATCCCAGCTGAGCCCAGACCCCCAGCAGGTGCATCCCATGGGGGGCGGATCCAGCCTGCGGTGGCCAGCATAACAGCAGACCCTGGCCTGGAGGCAGCTTTCACAGCCACATCCTGAGGGAGGCAGTTCATGTCATTTTTTTCTTAAGCCAAAGTTTGGTTTGGGGAAAGATATCCTAAGTCCTTTGCTGTATCGTGTCCAAAGACATCAATGTTTAACCTTAATGAGTAGAGCATAAAATTTTACCTGGATAACAACAACAGATAATAAGAGTTTTATATACCTATTAAAATCTAAATTTTAGGAGTAGTACCTGTGGCTTAGTGAGTAGGGGGCTGGCCCCATATACTGAGGGTGGCAGATTTGAACCCGGCCTCAGCCAAACAGCAACAAAAAAACAGCCGGGCGTTGTGGTGGGCGCCTGTGGTCCCAGCTACTCGGGAGGCTGAGGCAAGAGAATTGCCTAGGCCCAAGAGCTGGAGGTTGCTGTGAGCTGTGACGCCACAGCACTCTACCAAGGGCAATAAAGTGAGACTCTGTCTCTAAAAATAATAATAATAATAAATCTAAATTTTATCTAAGCAGGTTAAATTTGAGATTCGAAGAGGATGTATCTTTCTGAGCATTTTAGACTAAATGTCATCAGGCTTAAAAAAGAGTTGTTTGTATCTCACCAGCTGTTTGAATTACATAAAGGTTGAGATGTTGCAATGATGAGAAAGTCTTCAACCACAGAGTTGTTTCTCTCGCACGGATTCACATGATGCCAAACAACTGATATATAAATAAGTGACTCTACTAAATTGTGATACACGTATTCCTGTATCTCCAAATTAGCTTGCTTGATTTTCTCCACCCCAAAACATTTCAGAATTGTGTATGAAAAGTCCCCAGGGATCGTTATGGTGAGGGGACCTATCAGTCTTATTAAAGCAGATGCAAGTAGGCTGGTAGAAGAACTTCTCCTCCCAGGAGGACTTCCGTGACCCAGCTTGAGCACAGGCTGATGCTGTTAGCAGAACTCATGTAGCTCCCATTCACTTCCACTTGACACAATGCTTGGACAACCCATGAGACCCCTTTAATTCAAGTCCTGGAGATCAGAGATGGGTCCCTGGAGATCATTAATCAAACATGCAGGTAAGGCAGGCTGCTGTGATAGTTCTGACTGTTTGGCCATTTGGTACGTGGCAATTGTATTGTGGTGATTTCAGTATTACACCTCACAGCAGCAAATATCCTCATAACTGGAATCAACTGAGCCTTTTTTCTCTGTAGGCTGGATACTGGGGCCTGGGAAATCATCTCCATGGGTGTTCTCCCTGTGACTGTGATATCGGAGGTGCTTATTCTAACATGTAAGTCGATAAAGAGAATGATGTAATTATACAGCAATAGTCCTTATTTTCACACAAAAGCACATTTTATTCTAAGATGCTCATAGTCATTGGTAGAGAATTTCATTCCATGACAAGCAAAGATCTCAAGGTGTAGGGCAGCAACTATGGCTCTGTGACTAGGGCGCCAGCCCCATATACTGACGGTGGCGGGTTCAAACCCGGCCCCGGCCAAACTGCAACAAAAAAATAGCCAGGCATTGTGGCGGGTGCCTGTAGTCCCAGCTACTCGAAGACTGAGGCAAGTGAATCACCTAAGCCCAAGAGCTGGAGGTTGCTGTGAGTGGTGATGCCACAGCTCTCAACCAAGGGCTACAGAGTAAGACTCTTATCTCTACATAAAATAAAATAAAGATCTCAAGGTGTAAACTACAGCCCATTGATTTGTTTTACTTTAGGTATTTCTAAAGGTGAGGTAGAGATCTCCCTGCCTGGGTGTCCCACCAGCTGCTGGGATAGACGCCTGAACACAGGTGACTCGGCCTGCCAAAGACACAGGCTTTTTGCCATCCTGTAAAGAGAGGTCCTAATTCTCTCCTTTTCCCAGTTTTCAGAGCTGGGAAAGAAGTGACTAGCTGGATTCATTTTCAAAACCTGTGACACCCTCATTTTGCACTCACCCCCTCTCCATTTTTTTGTGATGAACTGTGTTCTCTCAGGTGCTCCCCCAGGGACGGGCAGTGTTCATGCCGCCCACACGTTGCCGGCCGCAGCTGCGTGGAACCAGCCCCTGGGTACTTCTTTGCTCCCCTGAACTTCTACCTGTACGAAGCGGAGGAAGCCGCGCCTCTCCAAGGACTTGCGCCTCTGGTGCGTTCACTCCCCCACAGACAGCACTCCAGGGCCGGTCGGTAAAGACAAACGGTGACACTTGAGATAATGGTTGACATATCTGGAAAAGAGTGATTTCGCCCACAGCTGCAGATCAGAGTGTGTCTTTTCTTGCAACTTCAGGTTATATAGATACATGAGGGCAGAGTCTGTGTTTTGGTTGTTTTTGTCTCCCAGTTGAGCCTGGCACTTGAACGTGAATTGGATCACATTGCAATGAAAGACTCTACTCCTGCCCTTTCAATGCAACCATCAGATAAAACAGATAAAATGCTGTTGTTTTCAGAGATGGGATGGATCTCAGCTGTTGCCCAGGCTGGAGTGGAATGGTATGATCATGGCTCACTGCCTGAATCCCTGGGCTTCAAGTGATCCTCCTGCCTCTGCCTCCTGACCAGCTGGGCCTACAAGCATGTGCCATTGTGCCCAGATAAGTCTTTTAGTTTTTGCAGAGATGGGGTCTCTATGTGCCCAGACAGGCTGGTCCAAACTCCTGTCCTCAAGTAATCCTCCCACTTTGACCTCCCAGAGTGCTAGAATTACAGGCATGAGCCAGCATGCCTGGCCCTGAATTATGTTTATAGAACATCTACTTTTTCATCTCCTCCAAGACTATTAGCTATGAATGGGGAGGAGTGTATAGCATTCATCCCTGTTGCACTAGTGACTAGCACAGTGTGCCTGATACGTGGTAGGAGCTTTATAGATATTTGTTAATGAACAGATGAACACGGCATTTAAGGTAGGTTCTCAGTAGTGGTTCTCCAGCCATAGACGGGAATATGGCAAAGGAAATGTAAGTCAAGGTTAAAGTCTTTAAGGAGCAAAGCACATGGAAATCTATTCTAGAGGCAGGATTTGGACAGATATAGAAAACAGGGGAACTCAGTCCAGGTTCCTGTGACCAAGTTGTTCCTGGAATCTCTTCCCTGTCTGGACCCTGCTGGTGAGGATGAATGAAAATGCCCCTTGGGAGGCTTGGAATTTGCTCCTTTGCTGACGGGAATTGAGGCCAGAGCATGAGATTTTCACTGTCCCTCCCTGAGTTATGACTGCAGGGGGTGGAACCAAAATGAAGTGATCCTATGCCTGGATTCTTCACGGTCTTGAATATCACATCTTTATGATGGAGGCTGAAAAGATACCTATTGGAAAGGAATATTGGTACTTATATTTAGTTCCCATTTTTAGATAAGAAAATGTAAAACAAACATAATTTTCTGAACTGGAAGGGCTGTCACTTGACATTTATTCAGCATTGCTGTGTGGTGCAGCACACACTCAATAGACATTTGTCCTGTCAACAATTAAATGGGATAATATCGGGTGTGTGAACACATCTGTGAACCAGGGATTCTGGGTAGAGGGTCTGAAACCATGCTGGTTTCATTTGTTAGCAGGTCATGTCTCTCGTGGCATGAATCTTTATTACTCCCTCCATGGCTTAAAGAAAAATATCAAGGACACAGAGTAGGGCAAGGGCAAGGTAAATGTCCTCAAAAGATTGGAAAGTAATACCTGTGACAAAAGAAAGGAAATTGAAGATGGGATTGATAGCAAGTGCTTACAAGGTAATCATGTGAATAATTTTTCCTCTTCTTAGGCCATGATCTTTTTATTCTAACATGATCTTTATTGTATTAGAAAAGATTGGAGCTAGGCACCATTTAATTATTTGCACATTCATTTAACAATTTTTCGGTATGCTGGCTATGCTGTCACTCTTGATACAATATTATTTCATTTATTTAATAGTCTATAATTTATACTTTATGTACATTATCTCATTTACGTCTCTAAACAGCCTTAGCATTATCACTCCTAGTTTCCAGATGAAGGAAAACCTTAGCAAGGTTAAGTAATTTGCCCTAAATCATACACCTGATGGGCGGGGGGGGGGCCTGGATTGAAATCCAGGTGCACCTGGTTTCAAAACTTTTGCTCTTAACCCATTAAAATGTTGCCCACCCATTTGCTCCAGGCTAAGGGAAATACAGAAAGGGATTAGTTACGGCCCTTGGTCCCAGGAGTGTTTTGCTGTAGCTAGTACATTTACATAGCTCAAGATGGCACCGGACAGGGCGATGCCATATGACAAGTGTATTAGGATTTCAAAGCCAGGAGTGATCCCTTGTGAATGGGCTTGACACAAAGGTAGAATAATGTGGCCTAGGATTTGAAAACAAGGGGATTTCAATTGGTGGAATAGATGAGAAGACAATTTAGCCAAAGTCTTATGAATAACAGCTCAGAGGAGAAAATGCAGGTATATTCGCAGCTAGAATGGGGAGTTTAAATAGGGAAGAAATATTGAAAAATAAAACTACAATCTTCTACTAAGGAGGCTGAACTTGACGCAAGGAGAACTCACTGAAGCTTTCTGAGCAAGAGAACCATGTCACCAAGACCGTCCTCAGTGTTTAAGCAAACTTAATTTAACAAAAGTGAAGCCCAGGTTGGAGGGAAGTGTCTGCAGTCGTCTAGACAGGAGCAGAGAGGATCTAAGTGAAGAGGTAGCAGAGAGACAAGATAGGTGACAGATGGAAATAGGAAGGAACATAAACCTAAGACTGAATCTTATGAATAATTGTTCTGGTAATCTAATTAGAGAACCAAGAAGAATTATAATTAATTTTCTTGGTGGCTCTTCAAAAGGCAACATACTATCTTTGCTACTCAAAATGCGGTCTGCAGGCCAGAAATGGTGTATCACCTGAGAGCTCCTCAGAAGCTCAGGCCACCCTGGACTACTGAATCACATCTGCATTTTAATAAGAGACCCGGGTGATTCCTGTGCATTTGGGGAAGCTTTGGTTTACTTTCTTACACAAACAACTTGTAGAGTAAACATGGTTTAAAGTCCCAGCAAACTAATATTGATTGAATTTAAGGTAGCATAGAATTTAATATAATGTAATAGAGTATAAGTGCCAAGTCCATAATATATACTTTCTGTATAATATTAGTGGAATAATTTGTAGTTTTGTGCTCCAAGATGAACACAACTGGTGGAGGAAAAGGACAAATAGACATGATCCTAGTAACGGCCCATCCACAGGGTCCTTCCCACAGAGAGGCCCAGGAGCTGGTCAGAGAGCATGGCTGAGGGTCGGGTTAGGAAATGCTAAAGTAAACTGGGTTCCTGAAGCCGGCCACAGCTGACCTCCGTGGTACAAGTTCATGACAAACAACTGCAGTGCCTAAAAAATTAAAAAATCTCGTAAACTCTATGTAATTCAAGCTGGGGTGGGGGTGGGGGAGCAGGGAGAGGATCGGTGCTTTCTCACCCAAGGGCCCAATGTTCGTGTATATGACACATGTCCTGGGTGAGGGGCACAACAACAGGGACCTTTCCTAACAAACACAAACATCGTAATCCAAATTGTTTCTACACTCATATGAATCTGAAATTTAAAAAATAAAAAAAAATCCTTTTTGTAAAACCAACAATATTTCCATTGATGAAGGAGACACCCTTATCCAGGATGCAGGGAACACTGGGAAACAGAACTAGAGATTTTCACTAAATGACTAAAGAGATGATGAAAAAGAAAAGGCCATGAACACTCGTGTTCCAAGGAGATCAGAGTTGCATGAATGAGAGTTCTCTCTCCTTTACTTTGGCTGGTGGAGTTTGGCTGTCCTGAAATGAGCTCTCGCGTGAACTTACAAGACCAAAATCCAACCGTAGGAACCAAGAACAACCAGGCTAGAGAGCGTCGACAGTTGCACTATCTACTAATGGTTTGAATTTCTTCGCCACACCTGTTGTTGAGTTCTTTCAACTCTTGTCTTGACATCTAACATTGAAACATTGCATTTATCCTTTTTTTAAACATCATAAAACCTGCATGTAAGAATCGAGTGTTTCCCCAGCTTAGGATTTTGCTAGTATAGCATCCTGTAAAAAGAAACCCCAACATGCGATCTTAGAACCAAGAACCCCCCCAAATTTCTCATATTTACAGAAAACCAAAAAATTATATATCATCTGCCTTACTTACTCCTGAGGTTTTCAGGTGAGACTCATGATTACCTGGAGTTGATATTCTTGATGGTTACTTACTTACACTGTCTTTTCTTTTCTTTTTAAGATATTAGCAACAGCTTGGCCTAAATGTGATATGTATTTCCAGCAACCAGGAAGTGATTTTATAATTGACAAAGGAAATATAATACTGAAGAGCAATCAGAAGCAAAGCATACACACCGATGGGCAAAGCAAGGTAAACCATTCATTAATGGCCATTGTTGTCTGTCGGGAGTGAATAACGCACTTACAACCCTGCCTGGCCTGTGGGAATGTTCAAAGTCAGCTCTCATTACCCTCATGAATAGAAATGGAGTAGAGGAAGGGCCCAAAGCAGAGTAACCAGAGCCTCTGGAGAGAAACTTCAATAGTTTTAATGTCTTTCAAAATGAAAATTTCTAGAAATCTGGGTGCTGCACGGTTGGTGAGTCAGGCAGTGTGAAGTCATAATTTCTGGCCACTTCAGTGGGGAGAGGGAAAGTGCTGAGGAATGGCCCCAGTATTCATGGAGAGAGGAGGATCTGCTGGTGGCCTGTGGGCCGATGCTGTGGCTACGCCTTGGACTTTGAGGCAGTGGAGGTTGGACAGTGCTGGTGCCAGTGCCAGAAAGATACCACCTCCTTAGGCCTGGCTTTCAGTGGTTTCAGAAGCCCAAGAATTCCCCAGGGCCTTAGAGCCATTCAGCTATTCTTCATTCCAAGTCACTACACTGAGGCCTGCTTGTCCACTGCTGCATTGCTCTGATTGTTAGTTACATGAGATCTTTACTGAGCATGTCTTTTTGTGCATGTGCACCAACGACTATGCTGTAGAAGTGAACCAAAGCAGACATGGTTGTCTGGCTCACCGTCCCAGCCCTGAGACAGGTCCTTACATATACAAGACCTGCTTGAGTGAATGAAATGGTGGAATGAAGGAAAACAGGGAGCCTGCCTTTGAGCTAGTTGTGGGGGAGGTGCGTGAGCCGTGTGCACAAACAACTAATGTGTGGTAGGGCGGGTTAAGTATCATAAAAAAGCCACATAGAACATGAACGGATTCGGATTAAAGAAGTATCTCCAGCTGTCAGGGTCCGAGTTCCTGCTACGTGGTCCCCACATACCCAGCATCAAGGCTGTGCTCTTTCTTGTACTTGTGTCTGTGCCCACGTCCCATCCCCATTCCCACGCCACCAACCCACTAGAAAGTCAAAGCCCTCTCTGACTTTCTAGTCTGGAAAGTCTGGTCTAGTCATGATTCTCACTTTAAAACCTCAGCCCTCTTCCCAAGCTGAATTCCACCTGTAAGAGGAGACTGGGGAATGGGTCACCCTTCCTGTCCTCTAATCCCTGTGGCACAGATCAGTGATCTCACATCTCACTGTGCATAAGTATCCCCTGGGCAGTCTGTCTGTTTAAATGGAGATTCCAGGGCCTGACCCTAGAGGTGCTATGACAGGGAATCTGAGCCTGGCTAAGAAATCTGCATGCCTGCTCAGCACTCCTAGATGACTCTGATACACGTGGCTCAGGACAGCACCTGGAGAAACCCTGCCCCAAACACACACTCTTCCAACTCTTGCCGGAAATCACCACCTGTGCATTACTGATTTGGAAAACTCCTCAACCCTTAAGGCTCAATTCAGATCTGTCTTTCTCTGACATTCCCTACCCTGACATCTGGGCATCATTCATTGTTTCCCACCTCTGGGGTCTTGTAGAGCAGTAATTTTCAAACTGCCAGCCACCCAATCAGTAAGTAGGCCATGAAATCAATGTAGTGGGTCAGTTCGGCATAACAGAAGAAAACGTAATAAGGTCATATTTTGGTGTAAATTTTTTTCAGTTTTATATACATGCGTGGGTATGTACAAAGTCTCTGTCCTAGGCTGAAACCCTGCAAGTAGATCACAGCAGTGATTCTGGTGCAAGTACATGTATTTCACTGAGGGAGCATCCATTAGGTAAAGCCTACAGGGGCGTGAAGGAAGCAGGCAGGAAATGAGGAATGGTGACGCAAAGACAAGGCCTGGGGTAAAGTCTGGCTTAGGGCCTCATCCTCCCAGGAAGCTCCAAAGCTTAAATTGCCCCACAATGCTATCTGCCCCTGAGGCACAGGGCTGGCCCGTTGTGTTCCCAAACCAGTCAATCAATGGTGTGGACTAGCAAGACTGATGTGGGAATCCACTCAGGTGAGGTGGCTCTCAGCCAAGGCCAATCTCAGGAGAAGGGGGCAATCGTGAGCCATAGCAGCCAACATGCCAGGAAATGGCAGATGACACACTGGCCCAGGAGAGGGGCCAGACCATGGGCATCTACCATCTCTCACTCCTTGCATGCTCAGACCCACCTGCAGGTCACCTGTTCAAACATCAGGGAACAGGACCATCAAAAGCACTAAAATATAAAATTTTCTTCTTTTTTTCATGGTCTTTCTCTCAACCTGTTGGAGCATCTTCTTATTTGATGTTTTATATCATTCTGCAGATTAAAATTTTCAATTATTGGCATGACTTTTACCATTAATCTTTGTGTCATGCAATGTCAATTTTAACTTCACACTTAGGAGTACTGGACACACTTAAATTAAATCTGTATTCCTATCCCCTGTGTCACTTTGTAGTCACATATGTACGTAAGTATTTTGTTCTTTCCGGAACAGTGGGTAGGCTGCACGGAACGGACTCAGCTGTTCTTGTTTCACTTCTTGCTCTGTGTTCTCCTGACACTCTAACTTCAGCATACTGATGAGCAAAGAAGGGCTGAAAGGAAAAGGAACCGTGGGTTGCCTGATCTTTCTCTCTCCTTTCCGTAAGGAGCAGTTGGCTAATGCAGGAAGTCGCATGAATAATAAAAGGTGCACTAGGGCCGGGGTGCCTTGCTTGTTCACGTTTCTTAGACGGCCTTGTCTTCTCTCTGCATTCCAAGCAAGTTCTGGTTTGCACGGAAAGCTTGGCTTTTGGCAACACTGGCACCCCTGCTCGGTCACACAAATACTCGACTTTTAGTCTCACTGAATTCTCATGCATCGTAAGCCGCTAGAATTATGTACCTGTGGGCCATTGTGTACAATGTGTGTCAAAGAGGCAAAAAGGAAGCAGACACACTTGTGCATCTCTTCTGCTCCTGTGTACATGCCATCGTCCCAAGAGACTTCACTTATAAATCAAGTTCAAAGGAAAATTATTAATTATTTCAGGATGGTGACAAAAAGGTGTTATACCAGCCATGCGCCTTTTGAGTGCAGGATCTCGAGAACTACACAGGTTGCACTGCCATGAAGCTGTCCCTGTGCATTTGCTTCTTATATTAAGTTCCCTCCATGCAGACATGGCTTCTCCAGGGTCATCATTTCTGGGGAAATTCATAAAAGAACATTAGTAGGAAAAATTACAGCCTCTAGCTGCCACAGTTAGGTACCACGGCTACATCTGCGACTGTCTCCCTCACACCTCTCCACCCACTCTGGATTCCTCTCATCTTCAACTAGCACTTTTGGGTGAGATGACTCATCCCCTCATCCCTTGGGGTTTGGAGTCCATACTTACCACACCTTGATCAGGGCACATGTACAAGAGATGCCCTAGTGGATCACCTCAGTGCCACTTATTATGTACCCCCCGCCCCTGCCACCATCATTAGGTAATTCAGCAGTCCTGTGACTTCTGGTCTCTTGGCATGAGGAGCCCACATGACCATGCAATAGCTCTAGCTTAAAGATTAGTGGAATTCTTTGTCCCCATCCAAGATCAAGACCTCTAGATCTTGGGCAGTACCTGTGGCTCAAAGGAGTAGGGCACTGGCCTCATATACTGGAGATGGCGGGTTCAAACCCAGCCCCAGCCACAAATTGCAAAAAAAAAACAACAAAAAAAAAGACCTCTAGATCCATAGAACCTAAGTTACAATGATGGGAAGCCCAAATTCCCATGGCCACTGAGAGTGATGGTGGGCATGGCTAGTCCTACTTGGTTCCCAACCCCATGTATTCTACCTACTGGGTCACAACATTATGTAAAGGCTGTTGGTTAAGGAACACATAATGTCCTGAAGAACGCTGCTCATCTCATGGGGTGTCATTTCCCAGCTAGTAAAGATGATGCTGCAACTGCCTCTTTAAGGGGCCCCACTCCACTGCCATCCCAGATCAGCATCTTGTGGGTGGTACCAAAGTTTCGTGTAGGAGCGATGGATCCCAAGGTCACACGACCACTACCGAACTTCTTTTGTGTAAAGTGGGTCCCTTGTGCAGAGGAGATGTTATGGAGTGGCTGTTTGTCACCATGAGAGACCACACATTACCTTGGGTGAAGGCACCCACTTCACTAGCCCTCAACACAGGAGATTAGTGATATTTTATAGAATATCTGGATGGTTCAGATCCTTTTAAGCTATATTGTAAGACTGTTGCTCTTTTTCAATTATGGAAAAGAATACATTTTTGCACATCAATAGCTGCGCAGCATGTACGACAGGTACTCTATGCTAGTGAAGTTACTCTATCTAACACCAACTGCAGGTGAGGTTGCAATTTAGTTACATGTCTGGCAATTCACTTCCATCTGCCAAGGACTGGTGAATTAAATGGGGATTGATGGGAACCACTAGCCCCCTCATCCTTTAAGTCCTGACAGTGGTCCTTTGAGGATGCCCCTGATTTGTGATGTTGCTTTTCATGTACCATTGTGGCCCAGTAAGAGGGGGTAAGTAGGATGAGGGCTCATTTCACAGGCTTTTACTTGGCTTTTCCTACTATAAGAGCTCTTACCTACAGATCAAAGAGCCAATGCCAACCACAAAGCTGGTCCGTTTCCATTACATATTCAGGACTTGGAGGAAATTGTCAATAGATGCTTCTTGTAACCCAGCAAACTCACTATGAAAGAGGCCAAGACCAGCCCTCCATTTATTGCCTGACCCACACATGACCCTGTTCTAACAGGGGACTCCTGACTGGGGGAGTACAGGGTTATCAGCATTGACGCAGATCCTCTGTCCACTAACATTAACAGTTAGAGAAGTAAATAATCATGGCTCTCTCTGGAGAATAAACAAGAGAATCACATTTGCTGTGATGTTGAGGAGACCTTCCTCACTGGGACCCGATCTCTCATTCAGTAAGGGGTTCAGGGATCTGAGAAGTGGTCCAGATCCAGAAACTTGGCAAAAGATCATGGCATTCCATGGTTGCAGTTGACGTTGCCTTCAGCTGATTCATACCTGCTCACATATGATGATATATATTAAATAATGCTTTTCTTGACTGATCATCCATCATCTTGCTCTTAGGAACACCATGTTCTATTCATCATCTCCACAGAAGGTCCCTGTGGGTCAGTCTCCCTTGTCTCTAATTTGTGCTTTGCTGCCCAGTAGTAATTACACACATCCTGCTTTTGAGAGCCAAGTACTACTGCCCGAACTTTGATAGTAAGGCACTCAGTTTTGCAACAGCATGTCGTAACCTTACTAACCCACAGAGGATAGTCAGCACCCAGCTTCGCAGTGACGCTGGTGGTCTCCCAACCAGCTTGCTCCTGCTGTCTTGGCAGATGGAGTCCTCCAGCCCAGGAACATAGTCAGCTGGTGGGTTTTCTGGTCTGGATGAAAGATCCGTTCCAGTACTTCCTCTTCTTGGCATTGCGCATCCTCTCCTCTGCGCCTGCTACAGCCGTTCTGCCGCTTGCACTTCATTTCTTCAGGGCCAAACTGTTGTCAAGCTTCCAATAGTTACTCGAGTAACATACAAGATCCATCTCCCAGGACTCTAGTGAGGCTGTTACATCCTATGTCACAGGTGACCCCAAATCAACAAACTCTCCCTATCCAGTTTCATATCCTGCTCCTGGGAACCCACATGCAGCGTGCCCTCCCAGTAGCTGGTGGTACGTGTCAGACAGACCCATAGTTCCTGGGTCATAATCGCTTTCAGAGACGCACTACTTTCCCACTCAGACCATGCTGAGACTCGCCCCTAGTTACTGAGCAAGTGGTCAGGTGGGGCAGTACAGGCAGATCTGTGGAAGACATGCCTTTGCTTATCAGCCACTCACACCCTGTGCGGTCTTGACCTGGTCTGCAACATGGTGGAGTGGAATGGTGGCTCTATTCTCCAGCAAGGGCAAGTGGGTCCCATCTGTAGTCTGAGAGTGCTCTATTCTCCAGCAAGGGCAAGTGGGTCCCATCTGTAGTCTGAGAGTGCTCAGGAGAACCTGAGGTCGAGTTCCCATGTCTCCCCCACCTCCCTGTGAGGATGCACGCCTCTGTTCCCGCACCACATCCCCACGGAGCCTTCTCTGACTCCGTGCTGGAAGTGGCTCTCTCAGTCTGCAGTCCACCTGACAGAGCAGAGCGGGGCATGCGCAACTACACTCCTCCCCTTATCCCGAGGCACAGATCGATGGTCCGCAAATCTCACTGTGCATAAGTATTACCAGGGGAGTTATTTAAAATGCAGATTCTAGGGTCTGACCCCAGAATGCTAGGTCAAAGAATCTGGGGCTGGTCAAGAAGTCTACATGTTTGTGTTGGTAACTTACCTCGGCTGATAATCAGCCTTCCCTGAAGTTCTGCAACTTTTGCTGTTTAATCTTGTGAGTAGCCTTTAGCTCAGCGGTTCTTAACCTGTGACTCGCGACCCCTTTGTAACAATGAAAATACATCCTGCATGTCAGATATTTACATTGCAATTCATAACAGTAGCAAAATTACAGTTACGAAGTAGCAACGAAAATAATTTTATGGTTGGGGGTCAACACAACATGAGGTACTGTATGAAAGGGTCGTGGCATTTGGAGGCATTAGGAAGGTTGAGAACCACTGCTTTAGCATTCCTGCTTTTGAGATGAGCATCTCCTGATACATGTCCCCAAGGAGGCCCTCTGATTCTCATCCTTTGCTTTAAACTGATGATTAATAAATCACCTGAGCTTGTCATTTTCTCTATCAAAGACATTCGCTAACAGCCACCCATTTCCGCAATCCTTATAATTATTATGTCTCATATTTTTCAGTGCCAGAAATACTGCTCAGTCAGTGCTTTCACATCCCCTTTTGTCCTATCCAGTCTCCACAGGTGACAGTTTTAGCAGTCGTACTACTACTGCATGCCAGGGATCTTCAGTACCATATCACACCCTGGGGTCCTCATTACCAGCTGAACAGCAAATTAGCCACCCCTAGAATTGCATCTTAGGATCTGCTTTTAGGTAAATTGTCTGGTATCTACTGTTTCAGGTCAGGGGCCTTAGAAGCAGAGGATAAGATGAGAGGCAGCTGCCTGTGATTTATTAAGACAGTTCTTCAGGAATAGTCTTTGAAAGAGTGAAGGAAAGAAGACAGAGAAACAGAAAGGGCAGAGTAAGAAGTGGTCTCAGGCAAAACAAATTGGATTGGTCCTCAGAGAAGCTCAAGAGCATAAATAGCATGCCAAGTTGTCCTGCCCCTTGAGACAAGAGGACCAGCCTTTTGACACCTTTGTTTGAGTTAGTTGTTGGCTGTGAGTTCCCTGGGGGTGGGGGTGGGGGGATACGTGAAAGAGCAATTCTCCAGAGCAAGGGTCAACTGGGAGTAGTTAGCATCACACACGGCATCTGGGGGTTGGATGTACCAGCCAAGTAAAGGGGGTCTGGAGAGGAACTTGCAGTGTCTACTGTGATTTTGATTTTGAGGCTATTTCTTAAATATTTGCAAAAACATTACATGTGGATGACTTTGCATACACTTCTGTCTATTAAAACCAAACGTGGTGGAACAGTTTCTGGTTTACATTACTCTCTTTAATGCAAGATTCTAATCTCCTCTATGGCAGGGACTCTATCCTATTTATCTTTGCATTCCTAATTCAGAGGCTGCCTCTTAATTGTTACTAAACAAACATCAAACAGAGCAGTTTGAGGTGGACCACAGAGCAACTTGGAACTCCAGGCTAAGTAACTTGTGCATTATTCTGTTGGCAGTCAGAAAGAGTCTAAAATGCTTTGTTGGCAGTGGTGTGTAATATGAATTGGACCAGGGAGACAGAGGAAAGCGTAGCCAAGAGGCTATTGCAGCAGCACAAGCAAAAGAAACACGAGGAGGAATTTGAGTGGAGGCTGTGAGAGGGAAGAGGCAGATGCAAAAGTAATTAAAGAGGTACGATCAGCAGGGTCCAGATGGCCTGGGGCTGACATCCGGCATAGAGACCCACAGGGAATCTGCTCAGGCAAGTGTGTTAGGAGGTTTGGACTTACATGCCCCCAAGCAGACAGAAAAGGAGCATGGGAGAAGTATCTCGAAAACAGATCCGTGTGGGTTTTCTCATTGTCATGCACAATTAGGCAAAATCTGTAAAGTAGACATGGGAATATTCTTTTTCTTCTATATTTTGGCCAGAATTTCACAGTCATATCTGAGAAAACCAGAGGTCATCACATGTGGGTTTTGCTCAGCTCTTTAGTGGAGCACTTAAAATTAAAGTGGCTTCCAGCGCCGCTTCCAAATCGGTCTTTCTATACAGCAACATGTGTTCCAAAGCTGCAGCCTCAGCACATCCTTCTCCTCTGGATTCTGGACTGTATCCTGGCTGGAATAATTTATCTGAGACTCAGGAGAATCATATACACAGCAGGAATTATGGGGAGGAGGGCAGCGTCTTCTGTTTTGTTTTGTTTTGTTTTGTTTCCTGTACTCTTTTAGGCCTGGACTGTAGGCAAAGCTATTTACATTCCTCTCCCGTTTCAGAGCTCAGCGACTTTTGGCCAGAGACCTACTGTTCACATTGTTTTACGAGAGCCAATTCCTGGGAACCCTGCTGCATGGACTGGACCTGGATTTGCCAGGGTTCTCTCTGGGGCTGGCTTGAGATTTGCTGTCAACAACATTCCCTTCCCCATGAACTTCACTGTGGCCATCCGCTATGAAGCCCAGGTATCCCTTAACTCCAACTTCTGCAATGGTAAAAAACTGACAGAAATACTATCCTCTCAAACTCAGCACTTTGGTTTCAGCCTTGCTAGAAAAGGTTCATTATAAAACGGTTTGCAAAACCTGTGGAGAGCATTATGAAGCAAGAGGTTTCCTAGAGATACTGAAGGCAGGCGTGCTCTATCCCACGGAGAGAGCTAAAGATGGAGTAACATATTTATGGTCCCAGATTTAAGGAAGTGGTGACTAGATGTTCGTATACGATAATAAACAACTACAAGAACAGAATCCTGCCCTCTTGGGGCTTTGTTTCTAACGTTTTAATAAACCCACACACTTGCAGAGTCAGACCCACAGGCGATGCCACAGAAGAATTTGCTGGCACTTGGATAGCACCCTGCAACAGGAGGACAGAAAGCAGACGCCCCTGCTGCCTCCCCTCTCCTGCTGCCCCACCGCCCCCAGGGAGAAATCCCTCAGACAGGCTAGAAACCCAATCAGAAAAACACCTGATCTAAAGCAGGAGTTCCTGACCTTTTCTTTGGTAATCTGAAACCCACTGATACTTTCCCTCGAAAAATGTTTTCTACAACTGGAGAGGGGTGTGATCTTAGAGGCTTTAAAGCTCTGCTAGGGACTATATTTGATGAAACATAATTCTCCACTTCTCAATTAAAATGAAAGCCAAGACAGCTCACTGTACTTTGACTTGATGAATATAAGAAAGCCATTTAAACAGAGGCTGAGCGTCATAGCTCGGTGGTTAGGGTGCCAGCCATGTGCTCCAGGGCTGGTGGAGTTTGAATCCAGCCCAGGCCTGTTAAACAAACAAAAAAATAAATAAAAAAAAGAAAGAAAGAAAGGAAAAAAGAAAAAGTATTAAGCTGGATGTGGCTCACGCCTATAATCCCAATACTTTGAGAGGCTGAGGTGCGTAGATCACTTGAGGTCAGGTGTTTAAGACCAGCCTGAGCAAGAGGCAGACCCCATCTCTAAAAAATATCCAGGCATTGTGGCAGGTACCTATAGTCCCAGCTACTTAGGAGGCTGAGGCAAGAGGATCACTTGAGCCCAAGAGTTTGAGTTTGCTGTGAGCTATGACGCTACAGCACTCTATGGAGGGTGACAAAGCAAGACTCTGTTTCAAAAAAAAAAAGGAAAAAGGAAAAAATATTAATAGATTAATTTATCCATAGAGTATAACCCTGAAAACTTTAAAAAGCTTTTCCAAATTATAAGACTTCCAGAATATAACTAATTAGCATCTGTGTGTATGTATGCATGTGAATGTGTGTGCGTATATCCTTTAGTGAAGGATTCCAAATTGTTATTATTTATTCTGTGATCCAGGGACATGATGAATTTATCAACTCTTTGAGAGAAGGGGGTTGAAAATTTAGACCTGTCAGGAGGGTTAGGGTTTTTCCAGGCCCATGAACTACAGCTGTAGCCAGAAAGAATGTTCTTTTTGATTTTGTTTTATTTTTGTTTTTGTTTTTTAAGATAGACTCTCAGTCTGTTCCCCAGTTAGAGTGCTGTGGCACCATAGCTCACAGCAATCTCAAACTCTTGGGCTCAAGCAAATCTCTTGCCTCAGCCTCCTGAGTAACTGGAACTACAGGCACCTGCCATAACACCCAGCTAGTTTGTTTTGTTTTGTTTTGTTTTGAGATAGAGTCTTGCTCTTGTTCAAGCTGGTCTCCAACTCCTGGGCTCAGGCAATCCACCCACCTTGGCCTCCCAGAGTGCTAGGATACAGGCATGAGAAGCAATATTGTTTCTACCTGGATCACAGTTCAGACACCTGAGAGTTGGGCCCAGAGTGAACCTCTAAGACCTCTTTCAACTCCAAAGCTCTACTGTCCAAGTGGCCTGTGGGTTGCAAATTCAGTTCATGTCCTATCCATATTGAGTGAGTGCAAACCGTCTGCTACATCCTCCCAGTAACATGTTTTCATGCCCTGCCTGTCTAGTCCTCAGCTGACTGGGCTGTCCAGCTTGTGGTTAACCCCCCTGGAGGGAGTGAATCCTGCGCCCCAAAGACTCCACAGCCGAAGCCTCAATCTTCTGCCTTACCAGCAGCTGCCAGGTACACTTGGACCTGACCTCAAACATTGAAGGTTTCTTGGGGGTTTGTTGTATCTGGGAACTAAGTAGGAGGGGAGACATATTGAAGGAGGCCATTACATTTATTATGCACTTACTGTGTGCCGCACTATGCTGTACATCTAATATCACATTTATTCCTCATAACTCGGCAGGGCCAATCTTATTATCTTTACCAGATGAAGAAGAAATTGAGAAGAATACTTAAATGACTTGCCCAAGGCTCAAGGCTGTTATGTAGTGGAACCAGATTCCAACCCAGTATTCCAGTCCCCAAGTGGCTTGAAAATGTAAATAAGTAAAATACTATAAGAATAAGAATAAAGTATTCAGCTTGGGTACTCTCACCAGCTGAGAATCTATGAGGTACAAAGCTACTAATTTTGAGGCCACTCATTCTGCCTTATCAGAGATGTGTGGGGCAAAATTAAACAGAGACCCTTCTGATACCAGCACAACAGATAGAATGAAGGGTATCTAGTCCCTCCTTTCTCCAGAGCTCTCATGACAACCCATGGCGATAGTTTCTAAGACTTTGCTATTTGTCACAGTCCTATGGGAGAGCCACTGAGGACCCGTGTGTGAATCCACCATCCCGCCAACGCACCTATGCTGGTCTAGACCTCGACTTGGCCCCAGCCCCACAGTGGGACCCACTTCCCGACACTTAGAGAATATGATTGTACTTTTGTCACTGAATTTTTGCCCTATTTCTCTTAATGCAGAATCATGCTGCTTCCCACACCCATCTGTTTAGAACCAGATGTACAGTATTCCATAGATGTCTATTTTTCTCAGCCTTTGGAAGGAGAATCCCACACTCATTCACACATCTTGGTTGATTCTGTAAGTATCATAGCTTTGAGGATGCATCATTCTCAACTGAGCACCGTTATAATTCTACTTTTAGACTCCTTGGTGAAATGTTTCTGGAAAAATATAAATGTATTAACTTAATTAGGAAAGTCACTTGACAGTAATTGCAAGTCTTGCATAACAGGATGGTCCAGTAATGGTTTGAAGTGTTTTATGTGTTGTATTTTCTAATTTTCACAGCAACCCTGTGAGGTGGGTACTATCCTCATTTTACTGGTGATGGATCTGAGGTACAGGGTCACAGAGCTGATGGATCAGGAGTGAGAGCCGCACTGCTCGGTTCCAGATCCCTGCTCTGAGCCCCTGCAGCCTGCTGGCCACATAGAGCACAGCGAGGGGTGGGGCCAGGGTGGGGAATAGAAAGCCAACCACTTGCCTTATTAGCATTTTGTAAGTTCCCACTGTGTACATCCTACGCTTTTGTGTTGCTGTAATCAGAGTGCTCATACAATTATATATATGAATTTTTTTCCCTTCACATTTTATCATAAGCATTTTCTTCTGATACTTATGTAGGCTTCTGATCATGTAAGGAACCATGCAAAATATTTCCTGAGTGACTTTTTCAATCTTTCCCAGCGTTGGGCCTTAGGCACGCCTTCTAAACCTCTCACTCTGGGCAGCCCGTCAGACCCAGGCTTCTCACTGAGCAGAGCTGGGGCAAAATGAATTTATTCACCTTATTCATCTGTTACCTTATCTGTGGTCATGTCAGTTGCTTCTGTACTTTACTATATGTCTAAATGCACTCCTAACTTTAACCAAGGTTTTATGTCTCTTGAAATAATATATTTCAAGGTAATATATTTGGCTCTTTCCAAAATATTTTCTGGAAAGCACTCGCCAATTAATTTTCAAGATCACTAGAAAAGTATGATAGTATCCGTTTCATCCCACCTTCAACAGAATTGTGTGGGATTTTTAAAAGGTAGTTTCATGGATAAAAATCAAATTGCTTTGTCAAAATTGCAGTTGTGAATATTTGTGAGAATCTACCAATTCAGTTGGCAAACTATAGCCTGACAAAGTTTCATTAAAACACAGCCAGGCCTGTGTGCTAACACGTTCTATATGGCGGCTGTCAAGGTAACAGGCAGAGTTGAGTGGTTGTACATGGACAGCTGTGTAAGAGTTGAGGTGAGGTTCTATCATGTTATGGTAGAAATGAAGTAGGACACAGAACCAAATTCTTAAATGAAAAATGTAAACTAGCATAACTTCCCCCTCCATATAATTCATCTTCTCTGCTGAGGAGCTTTATCTAGGACTGTACTCATGAGCCAACGTGTGCCATATAAAAAGAAAAGCAAATCCAACACATTTAATTTGGGGAAGAAAATGCTAAAATCTGGGAACCCAGGCAAAGTAAAGAAAGTTTCAAAGTGTGGAAACTAGTGAAATTAGTGAAGAAACTAATGAAATCCGGGATCACTAAGATCATCGTGATCATCATGAAACTCAAAGGTGTAACGGCCAAGGTACTCCTCATTTTAAATCCACATCCTAAATATTTTTACAATAATGGTTTAAAGTGTTTTATGTGTTATATTATGCAATTTAATTTGTGTAAATTCCGAAGATTATCTCTTGAAGCTGTATTGAATGCATCTGTCCCAATTACCTGTGCACCACCCATGGCCCCAGCCAGACACTGTGGTGGTCCTGGAGTGTAAAATACAGTTCTGACCCTCTTCTACCTGATACAGAAGACAGACATGTAAATAAAATCATTACAATAGTGTTTGAGAGATGCAATAAGGGAATGATTTGAAATTAATTTTGAAATCTAGCCATTTAATTTCAAACAATCATTTTCTTATCCATAGCTATAAACCCTGAAATCTGAATAAAAATTAAGAAAGAAATCTGATCTTTGCAAACTATCAGAAACCTCAGAAAAGGCCTAGATCCGTGTTGTAGATCAGATTCCATAAGAGCAGAAGCTGAGACTGGTTCTGGGATGGTGCGTGTGATTTATTGAGGGCGTGAGCCTGGGCGTATGGTAGTAGGAGAAATAGGAGAGGACAGGGGAGGGGAGGCTGTACCTCCACTGCAGCATGGCTTTAGTCTGACCCCACAGGGAGCCGGGAGCAGGGATTGTGCCTCAGAGTTGAACCCCCCTGGGGGAAGCCATATGCACCTCAGTCATTGGCTACATGTTCATCAGACCGTCACCCACCCCTGCCTCAGTGAGTCCAGAAACTCCTGGACCAAGTACTTGAGTGCAGTTTTCTGAGAAGGGGGACACCTGTGAACATTTTAGGAGCCAATGCCACGGCACCTGGAGGATGAATACTCCTGCCTGCCAAAGAGAATCCAGGTCAAGCAACTCCAGTGTCTGCTGTCATCCCTGACCCAAAATGTCCAGTAGGAGAGAGTTGTTGCACATTTCATTATTATGGACTATTATGATTAATGCCACACACTACCACTTTCGCTGCTCTGAGAAATAAGACCCTAGACTGCTTGGGACTTGACTCTTTTGAAGTTCATCCTTCTCTGCTGCCAGATTAACATTACCAACAAGACCAAATAAAACCTTTTTCGACCATGAGCACTCCTTCTGCACAATGCCTTTTATTTGGCAAACATAGTAAGGCAGTTGAAATTTGTTTCTAGTCACCAATTATATGGTATGTGCAAAAATATTAGTCATTCTAGAATATAAAACTGCCACTCTTCTTTTGAAACTGTGGTATGGACTACACTTGGTAAACACAAAGTACTTAGAGGTTTCTAAAAGAAATGCGTCATAGCATTACAAAATCCTGTAGTTGACAGGGACTCTGGTCACCTGATCCATCTGTGAGTTCTTGAATGGCCAACTTTAGATCCACACATGCCAGTAGCCATAAATACTCCCTGGCTGGCTGCCCTTGGCCCCTAACCCCAGCCCATCGGGCCTTCTCTTGTCTCTCCTCACTTGGTTTGTGTCTGGAGAATGCCGTCCTTTCAGCGTCAACTTAATAGATACAATAATAGAAATGTCAATATCCATCTTTCTCAACCACATTTTTATGAAGCACTTAGTATAAATTAGACACTGTGGTAGGCACAGATGTAAACAGGACATCCACCAGTCTCTGTGAAAGGGGGACACAGAAGAGCAGGTGGCAACAGTACAGGGTGAGAGGTCCTCGGAGCGCAGTGTGACTCACACGGTGTCACAGCAGTTCTCATCCTCCTCATCTGCCCCAAACTTCCCTTTTTATTACAAATATTTCCTAACATTCTTTACTATCCTGACATGACATTTGAAGCCTACCAATACATATAACCTCCAAATGACATCAACTTAAGGTGCCAATATTAATACAGAGGAGAAATAAAAAGAAAATAATCAATGAAGAATTGATCTGGACTTCAGCAGCGCAGGCCGGGCCTGGCTGCGCCAGAAGACATAATGAAGTGGGGAGATGGTCAGATCTGGGGAATCACAGCATATGAGCAGCCACGGACAGGTGCGTTGTGAACATGTTGACAAGTTTTAAAAAGTAGAGTTAGGCGCCCAGCTCAGACCATTATAAACAAAGCTTCCTCCTTCACGGATGTTTATTAGATGCTCAAAAGCTTTTGGGGACATGGTATCATCTTCTGTTTCATGAAAATGTCTCACATTTCTGACTCCCACCTACTAAATGCCACTCAGATCACCTCCCAATCACTGTGACTTCTAAAGCCACCCCCAAGAATTTCCAAAATGTTCCCGAGGGGAGAGATGCCCCCCATTTGGAGAACCAGTGAGCTGAGAAGATGGGGGGGAGAGGGACAGCAGCCTCTCAGTTTAGATTTTATCCTGAGGCAATGGGAAGCCACCTGAAGGGTTTTACTATGGGGATTATCCAAACAAACCGCATTTAAAGGGATCACTGTGACTGTGGTGTAGAAAACTGATTGGGGGTGGCACGGGTGGAGGCTGGGACCTCTGTGGGGCTGCCAGTGTAGTAATCCAGGTGGCCTGAATTATGGAAGAGGCAGGGAAACAAAGCAAGAGA
This sequence comes from Otolemur garnettii, assembly GCF_000181295.1. Classification (NCBI taxonomy): domain Eukaryota; kingdom Metazoa; phylum Chordata; class Mammalia; order Primates; family Galagidae; genus Otolemur; species Otolemur garnettii. Next base: position 874,486 of record NW_003852400.1, read on the forward strand.
TGCCTCCTGGTCACATCTAAGAGGAGGCGCTGCCCAGGCTGTGACTACGAGTAATTAACACTCGATGAAGGGGCAGGTGTCACAGACGCCGCCTTCAGTTTTCTCTACCAAGCAGCTCGGCAGGGGTGGCATTCTATACCAAGAACAGTCACGGAAATGAAAGTAGTTTCCGGTGTGTCTGTCTGTAATGACTGTGGGACAGCCTGTTGGCAGTTAGCTCAGTGCAGGTCTGGAGCCCACAACTGAGGTGCACAGGAGATGTAAATTCAGGTCCCATAGCCTAGGTGGCAGCAGGGGGTTGCCAAGGTCCCTTGGGAGGTAGTTGTGGAGTAAGAAGGGGGCTGATGAGAGAACCTGAACATTCAGGGTTGGGCTGGGGAGAAGTGCTGTATTGCTGTGAGGAGTGAGTGGAGAGGAGGCAGTAGGGATGGCAGGGAAATGGTATTTCAAGGAATCTGGCTGTCAAGGGGTCAAAGGGCAGAGACAGCACCGGGCAGTGCCAGGAGCACATGGGGTCAAGGAGGTGATTTCGCAGATGGCAGAGATGTAGCACATTTAAATGTCAGTTGAGAGGCAGGAACTGAAGAAAGCAAGCATTCGCAGAAGGGTTCCCCGGGCAGGGGAGATGGCAGCAGGATGCCTCTCACGCTAAGGCTAAGAGTCCAGGACAGGTGGCCATTCCCCTGAGAATGGATTCTTGAGGCAGGAAGGAGGGAGCAGGTGCCTACCCTTTGCTGGGGTCTATTTGCTCTGAGAAGAGGAGTGAGAGGCAAGAATAAGCCTCTTGACAAGCATAAGCCAAGAACGCAGAGAGAATGAGGCAAGGGGCAGGAGGAGCAGGGGACACTGTGGGGCGAGGGGTGCCATCCCCATCTGCATTGAAGACCCTCCTATAACTTTTGACTGTCCAAAGATGTGACTCCTGATAGCCTACTGTTGGCCAAAAGCTTACCAAAAACATAAACGGTCAGCTCCCACACACTTTGTATATATTACATATATGTTATATTACATACACTCTAGTCTTACAATAAAGTAAGGTAGGGAAAAGAAAATGTTATTAAGAAAATCATAAGGAAGAGAAAATATATTTACTGTTTAGTAAGTCAAAGTGGATCATCAAAAAGGTCTTCATCCTCATTTTCTTACCATGGAGTCGGCTGAGGAGGAGGAAGAAGAGAGGCTGGTTGTACTTTCTCGCAGGTGGCGGAGGCGGAAGAAAATCTGCCTGTAACTGGACGTGCTCAGGTCGACCCTGTGTTGTTCCAGGGTCAACTGAAATCATCTAGGGTTGAAATTCTGCCAGCTCGGAGTGTCAAAGGACACTTAGGGCAAGTCTGGGAAGGTTGAAGTAAATGGCCATGCAAACCAGCTTCAG
>NW_003852400.1:875943-876150 GCF_000181295.1 Otolemur garnettii
CAGTGCTGTTCTTCACACCCACTGTTTAAAATGACCGACTCTCCCACATCATCCAAAGCCATTATAAAGCATTTCAGTAGCAGTAGGTCATGACTGAAACGCTTCATAAAAAATATCGTGAGCAGGGTGGTGCCTATGGCTCAAAGAAGTAGACTCCATATGCTGGCCCCATATGCCTGAGGTGGTGGGTTCAAACCCAGCCCTGGC
>NW_003852400.1:876672-888846 GCF_000181295.1 Otolemur garnettii
TTTTTTTTTCTTTATGGAGCCTTTAATATCTAATCTATACTATGAATCTCCCAGAGACCAATATAGTTTGATGTAGAACACCACTGTTTACATGTTGAAAACACTTAAAGGAGAATTTTATGGAATTAGAGTTCCATAGTAACACTATGGGACACACTAAGCCAGAATTTATTAATTTATCAGAAGTAGCTTAATTAAAAGTCTTATCTGAGTAAAAAGATCTATCTTTAGTGCTTTATCTTATCTTTACTATCTTTAGTAAAAAGATAAAAGTGTATTATATTTTCTTTGCTGTAAGACAATAAATATAAATATTTAGATATTTCTCAATTAAATTAAAAATCTTAAAACTCTACAGTTCCAATCAATTTAAAGGTTTGGACTGAGTCTCCTTTGAACCATTATTCTCATAGATCTGGGTTTTATTTAATTTAACTAGAATCTTGAACAGCATATAGTTTGAACATAAATCTTCTTTTCTCATTATTTCAAAAGCTTGGCCTTATTCCCCAAGTCAATTCATTGGAGAATTTCTACAGCAAACAGGACTTAGATGAGTATCAGCTGCACAACTGCGTGAAAATTGCCTTGGAAATAGGACCTCAAGTGCTCCCTGGTGCATGTGAACGGCTTATGGTCAGCACGTCGGCCAAGCTACACGATGGGGCAGTGGGTGAGTTATCTGTTCAGTGGGCTCTGCTGAAGCACCGACATCTGTGCAAATGCTTTTTGGAATGTGCACAGATAGATTTATTTTAGTATCCATTCCAAAGCAAAGCACCCATCACAATGATCAGACACACAGAGCGGTCTGCTGGCGTGTTGAATTCAGAATATGCAGTTCAGTAAATGTATATAGGAGAAGCCTTGCAATAGCATCAGGATGCTAAACTTTTGAAACAATGGTGTTAAAAAATTCATCTGGAATCCTAGAAGCTTAAAGCTGGGAGGAACTCTAAACAGCTTCTTTCCTCCAAAACTCTTAACTTAATTAATGAAAGTATTAGGGCACCAAATCATTACGTAACTTGTCCATTTCACTTAACTATAGAGAAAAGTTTCTCACTCTTGGCAGTACTGACATTTTGAACTGGCTGATCTTTTGCTGTGCAGACCTGCCCTGTGCATTACGGGATGCTTAGCCACCTCCCTATCCATCCAATACCAGCATCACCCTATCTGAGCCGTGACATCCAATATTGTCTCCAAACTTTGTCAAATGTTTTCAGGGAGCCAAAATTTTCCCTCAGTTGGGAAGCATTGCTATAGAGTGACAGCTACAATGACAGTCTAGGTTTCCTGAGTTCCAGGCTGTCCATTAAGACAGAGCTAGAATTCAGGGTGCCATTCATCTCATGAAATCTAAGAACTAGGGGGAATCAAAAACCAGTAGGTCCACTTCAGCACCAGTGCAGAACATCAGGAATTGCAGTAATAATATCAGGAGTAGTAATTATATTAGAATAATTATTTAAAACAGTTTATTTTAAGTATTCTATGAAGTAATGTTGATGAGCACTGTACAAGCCCAACATTGTTCTTAGTACTTTACAGACCATATTGCCTTTGAGCCACACAGCCATCTGGTGAGGTAGGTCCAGTGTTATCCCCACTTAAGAGAAGAGGGAGACTTTACCTCCTTCATGTTTACATAGATGGAGCTGGAAAATATTCTTCTCAGCAAAGTATCCCCAAGAATAGAAGAAAAAGTATCTAATGTACTCAGCCCTACTATGAAACTAATTTATAGCTTTCATAGGAAAGCTATAACCCAATTTTAGCCCAGGAATATGGGGAGAGGGGAGAGGGAGAGGAGCAGAGGGGGGGATGGGGGGTGGAAGGAGGGTGATTGATGGGATCACGCCTATGGTTCATCCAATCTCTCTAAATGTCGAATATAAATGTCTTAACACAATAACTGAGAAAAAGACATGAAGGCTATGTTAAGCAGTTGTATGAAAGTATTTCAAATTGTATACAGAAGCAGTACACTGTACCCCATGATAGTATAATGATAGTATAATGTACACTGCTATGATTTAATTTAAAAAAAAAGAGAGATGAGGGAAGAGAGGATCAGAGAGATCTCAATGAAGAAGTGAACTAACAAGGCGAGGTTCTTCTCCGCCACTTCCTCCCCCTCTACCTCCCTTCCTTTGTTCCCTGCAGCCTGCAAGTGTCACCCCCAGGGCTCAGTTGGGTCCAGCTGCAGCCGACTTGGAGGCCAGTGCCAGTGCAAACATGGTGTGACCGGGCGATGCTGTGACAGGTGCTCAACTGGAAGCTACGGTTTGGGGCATCATGGCTGTCATTGTAAGTAGCAAAAAAACATGAGGGGAACACACTCGTTCACAACCTTGCTTATTTTGAAGGCAGGCAAAACGATGTGGGGAATCCTAGAGAGGAAAGGATTGGGAGCTTGGCCACATAATATAGATTGTTTACCTACAAAGATAAAATGTACTGGAAATTTTTCTGCCATGCTTCATCCATCCATTTATTAGTGGAAACTGTGTACAGAGCCCAGAAATCGTAATACACATAACATAGTCCATGCCTCTAGAAGTCTGTGTCTGTATCAGGTGGATGGTAGTACAGCTGAAATGTGGGAACAAACACCGTGGAAGGGGTTGGCTGTGCAAACCCAGCTCTATGATCTAGCATGTAAGCCCTGTTGCTGGAAAGGCTAACCTAACAAAGAGATTGAAAAGTCAAGAAAGGGACAACACTGTCACCACAGGTCAGAACCCCCCCGCTGAGGATATTACCCTTTCTGATGCAAGGTTGCAAACAGCCTTGGAACTCATTTTGTAAGCCACACTGGGATACGGTGTTCGGTGGAGCCTCATCCATGGTTAATAATTCAGCTGTCACAGCTGTTGTGTTTAGAACCTATAGTTCTCTGCTCACAGTGTAAACCGCTAGTGAAAATACTATTCTCCGTAGAAACCTACCTTAAGAAGCATGAAGATCTACAGGTAGGTTAATTTCTCTTTCAGGGAGGCGAACCTGCCTTCTCAAAGAGACAGTCTCCCTTCCAGGGCATTGCCAGGGCATGGCTACCTAGCAGAGTAGCACAGGCCCATCATTACTTTCTCTTTTCTTTTTTTAGAAGTAAGTTACAAAATGCTTGAGCTACACAAAGAGATCTAAACAAAAGAACAGACATATCCTCCCCACTCTGCCCCCCTCCCCCCCATCAAGAGAACAGGCATCACATTTTTGTACAGGGAAGACTGGCTCACAGGATTCAAAATTTATCAGAAAAGGATTGGGCTTCTACTATTTCATCTAGGAAAAAGAAGTCTAACCACTTTCTGAAAAAGAAGTCTAACCACCTTGAGATGGGGTCAACGTTATATAGAAGTTTAAGATATGGGAACGTTTAAGTTGTTAAAACATGCTTCTTAGTTGGTACCTCTATATAAACAACGAATACTCGTAAGGCCCAATTGTTCACAGCATGCTCTAGATCAGTGGTTCTCAACCTTCCTAAAGCCTCCTAATGCTGTGACCCTTTAATACAGTTCCTCATGTTGTGGCGACCCCCAACCATAAAATTATTTTCATTGCTACTTCATAACTGTAATTTTGCCACTGTTATGAATTGTAATGTAAATATCTGATATGCAGGATGTGTTTTCATTGTTACAAAGGGGTCAGGACCCACAAGCTGAGAACCTCTGCAGATGGAATGACTCAATCCATTGTTATTTAACTAACACTCACATGCTGGGCTCTGTTCTAAGCCCTTCACAAGCTCACTGTATTCACCAGGACAAGGACGCAAAATCAGAACTGTGACTTCCCTGCACCACACCATTCCAACATACCTCTCTTTGCCTTATGCAGCATGTCACTGCCACCCTCAAGGATCAAAGAACACAGTATGTGACCAGCTAACAGGACAGTGCCTCTGCTACGGAGAGGTGGCGGGCCGCCGCTGTGATCGGTGCCTGGCAGGCTACTTTGGATTTCCCAACTGCCGCCCTTGCCCTTGTAATGGGTTTGCTGAACTTTGTGATCCAGAGACAGGATCATGCTTCAACTGTCGAGGCTTTACAACTGGAAGAAACTGTGAAAGGTAAGGAATTCATGTGAACGCTAATATTTAGGCTGTTAAATTTTGTTCTGATCTCACAATGGAGGCCCATTAAGTAGAGACTCAGAAGTATTCAAGTGTAGAAGGCCTGCTATGGGTGGGGAGATCATTGTTCCATTGCCTTTTAAAATCATCTTATAAGTCAGAAAATGTTAGATTAAATCAATAATACACATTCACCTGGCACATTGCTTTTTATGTTCCTTAAATATGGCATGTAAATCAAGTGCTATTATATTGAGTTTAATGACTATACCTTGAGACTTTCAATCTATAATAAAAAGTCATTTTACAGAGCAAATGAGCACCTTCTAAAATACTGAGTTTTCTGTTCTAAAGCCTAGCAAATCTGCATTGGCTAACATGGGAGCTTTTCCTGGCAACATTTTGGTAAAAGGAAATTTCCTTGACAGGTGCATCGATGGTTACTATGGAAATCCTTCTTCAGGACAGCCCTGTCGTCCTTGCCTGTGTCCAGATGTCCCCTCAAGCAATCAGTATTTTGCCCATTCCTGTTATCAGAATCCCTGGAGCTCAGATGTAATCTGCAATTGTCTTCAAGGTTACCTCGGTATGCAGCATGGTTCATGATGGGTGTTTTTTTTTTCTTCTATCCCACCCTGCAATCTGAAAAATGATCACATGTTCATAATTTATCTGCCCTGGACAAATGAGTGGTACAAAAATGGCAAGAGGACATAATTTACTAAGTTGCTGAACAAAGAATTTGAAGGATTCAAAAACCAGTGACAATTAAAAACTTTACTGAGTATACCTTTTTAAAAATACATTTTAGAAAATGGACCAAATGAAATCAAGTCAAATTAATTTATTTAAAAGTATAATATCACATGTGAAGTAAGATATTGTGTAATCACATAGCATATATGTTATATATGCTTATAACGTATTCACAGTTGCCTCTTATAATTTTATTTTAAATAAATTAATGTAAAGCAATTTAAGAATTAGAAATTTAGGAAGTCAAATGCTTTCTTTGGATACTTCTAAGCAATCCATTTCATTACTCTTTCACAGATATAATTAATTTTTTCAGATTAAAAATTAAACCTAAAGCACTGATTTGGGCAGTAGATAGACATTGCATGGGTTTCAAGATTTCTGTCTGTTGCTCATCTAAAATTTTATTTCAGAGAGTTTAAGCATGAGCGTGAATGTATAATGCAAATAAGGAAAAAAACTTATGAAGTCTATTTGATTTAATCATACATAGAATATATATGGCACTATTATTTTCTTCAGCGATAATTTCCATCATGATAAGAAATCATATGACTGATTTTCTCCTTATTTGTTACATCTCAGGCTATGGATGGCTCTGGCTAATTCGCACCTCTTCCCTTATAGTTACCTCTTCATGTACAGTTTGACTTGCTTGGTCAGTTTTTAAAAATTAAAAACTGAGACCGTCCTCTGGGAGGCCGAGGCAGGAGGATTGCCTGAGCTTAGGAGTTGGAGATCAGCCTGAACAAGAGTGAGACTCGTCTCTACTTAAAAAAGTAGAAAATCTAGCTAGGCATCGAGGCGGGTGCCTATAGTCCCAGCTACTCGTGAGGCTGAAGCAAGAGGATGGCTTGAGCCCAAGAGTTTGAGGTTGCTATGAGCTGTGATGCCATGGCACTGAGGGCAACAAAGTAAGACTCTGCCTCAAACAAACAAACAAACAAACAAACAAAACTGAGACCACGTTTGTGCTACATGAGGATTTCCAAGTGGATGAACAAATATTTAGAGAGGGATTCACAAGCTGGGTCATTACTTCCTGTAGGAAGAGAAACTTGCTGGAGAGAAAGATGGCTTCCTCATCTTTCTTGCAGAAACACCCTGCAGGAGAAGCGAACGTCCAGAGAACTGCACTAGCTCTGCGTTCCCTCTGGACACGTCCCTCAGGCAACACTGACACTGCTCTTGGGACTTTCCCTTCAAGGCTGCTTTAATTTACCTTTATTTTACCCTCAGCCCTAGGATCAAGTGGGAGTTGCAATGCTATTTAGGGTGAGCCGGGGCTGAGATTAGCTCTGGGCTCTGGGCTCCGGGGCACACTAGGGTAAGGACATTAGGACCTAGAAATCCTGTCTCCACAGTTTTATAAGTTTTGAAGAAAGATTAGAATCCATTCTTTGCTATAGCCTTTTTTAAGCTCTGAATAATTGTTTTATTCTCTGAATTAATATTAAATGAAAATGAATGTTTTAATATAGAACAATTTCCTTGTTCACCCCAAGTATATGACTTGTCATTGTTCTTAGACAAGCTCAGTATTTCCCTATTGACATCAATTTCCTCCCCCTCAACATTCAGACCTTACCCCATTTCCTTCTTGTTTTTATTTAATTTTTATGAAATCATAACTGTATATGTTTATGGGGTACCATGTGATTTGATATACAATGCAGAACTAATTAGCATAACCATCACCTCACTTTTTTTTGTGGTACAACATTTATAATATACTCTGAGTTATTTTGAAAGGTACCCTTGCACTGTGTACATTAGGGGAGATCCCGCCAAATACCCTCCCTCCACTTGCTCTCTCCCCTCCCCTTCCCTCCCCCTCTTCTCCCCTCTTTCTTTCTGGACTATCTTTGTATTTTATCATTCATTCATAGGTATGTGTGTTTATATATTGGTTTCATAATAGTATTGAGTACATTGGATACTTTTTCTCCATTCTTGAGATACTTTACTAAGGAAACTATGTTCCAGATCCATCCAGGTAAACATAAAAGATGTAAAGTGGCCCTCTTTTCCTGGCTGCATAGTATTCCATGGTATACATATACCACAATTTGTTTATCCATTCATGAGTAGATGGGCGTTTAGCTATTTGATTCTGCAATATCATTACTAGGTATCTATCCAGATGAACAAAAAACATTTTACAACAAAAACATTTGCACCAGAATGTTTATTGCAGCCCAATTCACAATACCCATTTCCTTCTTATCCCCACTTCTTTTAGGTATTCAGTGTAAGGAATGCTCTGCTGGCTTCTATAGAAATCCAAAACTTTCAGGAGCGCCTTGCCAGCCATGTGCCTGCAACAACAACATAGATGTGACCGATCCAGAGTCCTGCAGCCCGGTAACAGGGGAGTGCCTTCGATGTCTGCATAACACTTGGGGCCCAAACTGCCAGCTCTGCAAACCAGGTTACTTTGGATCAGCCCTCAATCAGACCTGCAGAAGTAAGTGTGCAAAGCTCCCCAGGGGGGCATGTGTCTGAGCAGCACCTCGTAAAAGTGGTGTCAGCTCGCCCATGCTCAGTTCAGTTAGGACGGCCCCAGCCAGCAAAAGCCACACCCACTGGGTGACTGGGCTGTTGCACTGAGCTCCTCAGCAAAAATTGGGGCAACACTACAGCTATATTCTCAGATGCTGCTACAGTGCCCTCACTGGTGTGATCAATTTGCCTTTTGTGACTGTTGCCTTTATCACCTGAAGGCACTGTTTCTCAGAGCGTGGTCCACAGTGCACCTGTGCAGAGCATCTGGGGGTTCCGGGGTGGGGGGACTAACACGTTGGTTCCTGGGCTGTATTTCAGACCCTCTGAATCTCTGGGAGTGAAGCCCCCCAGGAATCTGCATTGTGACAGGTTATTAAGTGACTTTAATGTATAGGTATGAGGATCAGAGATCTAGTAGAAGACAAAGGTTTGATTCTATGATAAAGAAACGGGGGATAAACTGCTCATTTTCAGAAGATATTTTAACTGTTTCAGTTTACCCAAGTCAATTTAATAAACCATTGTTTTCCAATAATTTAAATAAATGGAACTTTGGTGAGTGGCACGAAGGAAATATGAGACTTTTAGTCATCCTAACTGCGAGTTTTTGGCATGCAGTAGGTTGAACCATATGAACTTGCACTTGGGGAGATAGAAACTATTGAATAGGTTCAGCCTACATTAATTCTTTGATAAATTCTATATTATCATAGGGTGTTTCTTCCTGGAGCCCTTTGGAGAAATGGTACATTCAGGTCTAAAAAGCCATTGGTATGGTTTGTTCAACGCCAGTGTTATGGTGGAACGCACCTCTAACGGCCACTTTATCATCCTAGGGTGCTCCTGCCATCCTTCTGGTGTGAATCCAGCTGTGTGTCCCCCTGGTGGCGGAGCTTGCCCCTGTGACCCTGTCACTGGTGAATGTCCTTGTCTGCCACATGTTACAGGCCTGGGCTGTGACCATTGTGCTGACGGATACTGGAATCTGGTCCCTGGGAGAGGATGTCAGCCATGCAACTGTGACCCTTGGAACTCCCAAAGTAGCCACTGTGACCAGGCAAGATACTTTAAACCTTACTAGTTTACTCAGAGTTGGGACTGATGGTGAGACATGGTTTCAAATGTGTAAGGAATGTTTTCTCAGGGTACAACTGTTAATCAAATTTTATAAACAGCATTGGCCTTCTAGGGGATAGAGTCTGCATTCATCCAGCAATGAAAGCAGCAAAGAGAATGAGGGTCTCCAAGCTAAGCTTTGCCCACTTCAGTTTTGTCTAGACCGCTCTGTGGCTGGGGAAGTCAGGATTTGCACACAGTGAAACACAGATGCAACCTTCCTTTTCTTTTTTTTTTTTATTGTTGGGGATCGATTGAGGGTACAAAGAATAAAGTTACATTGATTATATTTGTTAGGAACGTCCCTCACAACCTCCCTTTTTGCTCTGCTGTACACATCATCATACAGAGGACACAAGACATAGATCATTAATCAGAAATGATTATTATCAGAATGAAACAGGTGCCCTCAGAACCCATAATTCCACTTATAAAAATCAAGCTGTCATTCTCTATAATTCACCAGTTGCTTTACATACGGGTAAAAGGTCTTCTTTCCTTCCAGACCAACATCGATTGTTTCTAAAGAATGCGGTCTGGGAGCAAATCTTCAATGCTTCCTATAAGGTTAATGCTACTTAAAACTGTACATGTGATTTCCACTCAGTAAGACAAGGAGTACAGGTTTTAATGGTTACAACCTTATCTATTTCTGGGGGATAAAACCATTTGTTAAGATGCTTAGTTTTGGTTTTTGTCTTTTGGCTTAATGAATCTATTCTTTGAAACAATTTTCATATTAACAGATTAGGGGAAAAGGGTAAAACAATGACAAGATATTTTAGAGAAAGTCAAATCCACAATATAGGGGTCAGAGTTTACTTGGAACCAAAACGCTAATTTAAGAAACTGGAGTCTTTTCGATTAGTAAGCACGGCTCACCTCCAATTTCAGCTCCACCTTCAACTTATTATTCAAAGGTCAAGCTTTACCCAGGTTAACTTTTGAAAGTACTTCTCACACAGAAAATGTGGTTTCCTGTCTCTTCATTTTCTTCTTCTCCAATCCTCCCTGACCAAAACATACAACCCTACCACATATCTTTTTTTAAATAAACTTTTTATTTTAGAATAAGTTTACAGGTTGTGCTGATAGAACAAGAAAAATGCACCCCATATCCAGTTTCTCCTACTCTTAACACCTTGTATCGGTATGATACATTGTCACAATTAGTAAACAATATCAGTGCATTATTGTTAACTAGACTCCTTAATTTATTCACATTTCCTTAGTTTTTACCTAATATTCTTTTTCTGTTCTAAGACCTCATCACTACTGTGACAGTTTCTAGATGGTCCTTGTTTTTTATGGCATTGATAGTTTTAAGGAATATTTTATAGAATGTCCCTCAATTCAAATTTATCTGATAGTTTTGTCATGAGTAGACTGGGGTTATGGGTTTTGAGAAGACCAGAGAGGTAAGTCACCATTCATGTCACATCAAGTCAAGGGTACATGTTAACTTGGTATCACTGTTGATGTGACTCTTGGTCACCAGGCTGAGGTTGTGTTTATCAGGTCTTTATATTGTAAAGTTACTTTTTCCTCCTTTCTGTATTATACTCTGAGAAAGGAAGTCACCATGTGCAGTCCGTAACTAAAGGGATTATGCTCCATGAAGCATTGGAATTCTCCTGTGCTGAAGTCTGTCTGTTGTCCCTCCTCCTTCATTCATTCATTCAGTTAGTCATTGGTTTATATCCCTCTGGATTCATGGATATTTACACTACACTTTTGGTTATACTCCAATATTGTGGTGGTGTTCAGGTTGTTCCAGCTTTGATCATTTGAAGCTCTTTTAATTGGCTCCCTTAGACATAGGCCAATAGTGTAGGGTTTTTAAAAACACTTCCTTTTACTGCAAAATACTCCAGGCTCGTCTTACATATTTTCTGCCCCAGTCCTAGAATCAGCCCTTTCTCCACGCAGCGTTAGCCTTTCCTGGAGAATGGCGTTAGAAACCAAGCTGGGCACTAGCTGACTGTGCCTGTTTTATATGTTCCCAACCCACACCTGCAGAATGAATTAGCTGATCTCCATGGAACTGCCTGGTTTCCTAATTCCTGTTGGACTCCGAATGCTCTCAGCATCACTATCTGTTTCTTGGGCCTGTTGGGAAGCACATTTGTAGCAACATTCAGTGAAGACCACAGTTGGGGGCAGCCCCCATCTGAAAGTTGGATGGCATTGATTTAACTAAAAGGCACCTCATGGCAAGGGCACTCAGAGTATTTGGTCCATAGGGGATCTCTTAGGGAAGGTTGCTCTCTACAGTCAAGAAACACTTGCATTGGAGTACAGAGAAGACATGCAGACATTCACATTCCCAGCTGTTTAAATAACTACTGATAAATGTCCCCAGGTCAACCAGAAGGCAGTCCCTAGGGCATTCCCACGGAGGGATACAAAGGTGCCATTCAACATTTTCATTGACAGTTTAGATGGAGCTGGGGAAACATGCAGCTCAAATTTATAGATATCACAAAGCTATAAGCTCATATTATAAAGACAGAACAAGAGGAAAGATATCTTAACAAGCTATCAAGTAAGCTGGAAACAAGGAGATGAACTGCTAACAAAGAAAAGTAAAGTTTGCAATGGGGTTTTAAAAATCCCTTACATAAATATGGGGTAGGAGTAATAGCTTGGCACCAGCTCTTGTAACAAACAGCTGAGGGTTTTCATTGTGTGCAGGCATCCAGTGAACCAGCAGGGCTGCCAAAGAGGCAATGCCCAGCAGGCTGGAGTAGGGGCGCACCATGCCCAAGCTCAGGACAGCTGCTGTCCCATTATCTGCTCTAGTGGTCAGACAGTGCCAAGAGCACTATTGTCCCTTCTGTGTACCACATTTTAAATATTACATTAACAAACTAGTGTGTGTCCAAAGGAGACAACCAGGATGATGGGTAGAACCATGCTATTCTGTGCTGAAGGCTCGAAGGAATTAGGAATTCAGATGGACCTGACAGAGAGAAGCAAAGGGGAGTTAGGGTGGTCGGCTCTAGTTGGGAGAAGAGGAAGAGTGTCTGCTTTGTGCAATTCTGTAGGACAGGACTCAGAACAAGGGGAATAGGTTAAAAGGAGGCAGCTTCTGCATCTGTAGAAGAAAGCACAGCCCAACAGTCAAGGACTCAGTACTATAAAGCACCCTAGGCCAAGGAATTCCCCATAATGCCCTATGTTTGAGCAGAAACTCTCAGGAACTCCAAAGACGGACTGAAATTTGGTACATCTAGTCACTTTATAAATCCAGCTTCTTATTCACTGGACTCATGGAGCTGTTATTTAAGTAGAATTGGTAAGGTGTGACAGTGACAATAGTGTGTTCTTCATATTTTTTCCCATTAATTTTTCAACCTCCTCAGTTTTCAGAAAACCTGGTCAAGAATCCACTTGGGAAGGTAAAGGAAAGTTCATCTTTCTCCCCAAAATACAGTTAAATAGCTGTCATTAAGGAATTAAGCCAAAAGTACAAAAAAGATGTTTTTTTGAGCAAAACATGAGTCCAGTTGGTAGAAACTATGTCATACATTCCATAATGAAAATAATACTTGCCGGCTCTGGGCCTGTGGCTCAAGTGACTAAGGCACCAGCCACATACACCTAAGGTGGCAGGTTCGAATCCAGCCCAGGCCCGCCAAACAACAATGACAGCTGCAACCAAAAAAAAAAAAAAAATAGCCAGGTGTTGTGGTGGGCACCTGTGGTCC
>NW_003852400.1:889033-900245 GCF_000181295.1 Otolemur garnettii
AACCATAGAGGAAAAGAATGTGGCCTATTTCCCATTATGGGTTTTGTTTTCATTTACATCTGTGTATGTTTCCCAGTTTGGGGCCACCTGTCCCCAACAGCTGGAAGCAGGCGGTGTATTCAAGAGCTGTAAGCCAAAACACATAATTAACTTCTGATCCTCGGTACTGTTAGGGGTGGTTGCCGGCCATGGGAATCAGCCTTCCTCCACCTTCACACAGCTGTATGTTCTAAATCACTGGAGGGAAAAATGTTTCCTATTAAAATGCATCATGTGCTTAGATCATAAAGCTTGTCAACTCCTCACCCATCACTGTTCTCACAGCTTACAGGCCAGTGTCCGTGTAAAGTAGGCTATGGCGGGAGACAGTGCAGTGAGTGCATGGAAAATTATTATGGTGATCCCCAAAAGCGATGCATTCGTAAGTATCGGGAATTCTAAGCACATATGTGTAGACTCGGCCTGGCCCTACCACAGGCATGCTACAAACCAGCTGGATTTTAAATGTCTTTATTTTGTTGTTGCCGTTAACAATGTGGATTTAGAAAATTCGCCAAGTTTAATTCTAGTTATAAAAATACTATTTTTGTAGCCCTATACAAAGGTGATTTTTCTCCTATATTAAAACTTTTAGCCTGTACTAAATGTTAGCCCATATTAAAAATTTTAGTCTATATTGAAATTTGTAACCTCTGGTAAAATTCCTCAAAGTCATTACAATGGAACAGTCTACAGACGTGACTTGCAGCCAGTGTTTTGCTATATGGAAGCATATTGAGTAAAATGACTACCCCAGGCTGAGGTACAGGCTGGGAGATGGATCATAGGAAGCCAGAAAAGAGATGTTTCCTCAAAGTGGCTTTCAAGACTCTGGATCTGTCAAGTATTTCCTTATTTGCTTATTTAACAAGTATTCACAAAATCCCAACTGGGAACTCTGGACAGTGAACAAGCAAGATGAGGCCTGTGCTCTTGGAGTTTGTGTCCCCGTGCCTTTCATTCCATGTGTGACCACCAGTTGCAGGGTTTAGAGAGCTGTCTGATAGAACTTTCTACAGAGACAGAAATGTTCTGCCTCCTTGCTGTCCAACACAGGAGCCACTAGCCATACATAGGTAGCTATGGAGTACCTTGAAATGTGGTCATGCAACAAAGAACAGAATTATTTGTTTAATTCATGTAAGTGTAAATAACCACAAGTGGTTAGTGGCTACCATATTCGATAGCACAAATCTACAGCCTTAGTTCAAAGTGGCAGGATTTTATAATCTCCAAGCTTGGCTGGTGGGGTGCCTTAATGCTTCCCCCAGCAGGTTCCTGCTGATGCCTCTGGACCAAGGTTGGATGCGCCAGATGGGTGATACATAGTTGAGAAGCCTAGCATGTGCTGATCCATTCTTATTTGGAATGAGCGTGATTTTTACTCAGGTAGTCCAATGTATTTTCAAATCATTTGGTCCTTGCTGTTAGTCTGAAGACATAGGCTAATGATTCATTAACCTTTTGGCATCACAGTAACACCAGTAGATTGCTCCATCCTTCATCCTTGGAATTGATCAGAAACTTATTCAAAGTGCAGTGTGGCATAGGTTATTTTTTTTAATTAAGACAAAACGAATTCACTTTTCTTCCTGTTTTTGAGACTGAAACAGTTTTCATTATGTAACAGAAGACAGCATGGGTCTGCACACCCAGGCTGGATTTTACTCAGAAAAAAACATAATCAAGGAACTTCTCAGAGTCTGTGACATGCCTGAATCTCCACTAGGGGCAGCAGCACAGAGTTATTACTGTGCTGTCCACCATGAAATCCATGTTTCTTGCTCAAACAGATGAAGAACCCATATGTATACACTCACACTCATGCAATAGAAACATCTGATATTTCACATCTAGAAATAGATGGGATTAGTCAGTGGAATATAGACGTGCTGTATTTTAATGGCTATCACACAGATTTCTGAAATTATTGGTTTTAAATGTTCACCTTCAAAGTGTGAGTGAGGAACATTCTCAAGAGAGAGGAAAGAACTTTATTCTTGAGCCGTTCATCAGCAAAAGACCCAGTGACACTCTCTGTTCCTCTCTCTTCCTTTATAGCATGTGACTGCAACAGAGAAGGTGCCAAGAAGCCTGTGTGTGACCCAGACACAGGCATGTGTCACTGCCGGGAGGGAGTCAGCGGCCAGCAATGTGATCGCTGTGCCCAGGGTCACGGCCAGGAATTCCCTACTTGTCTTCGATGTCACTTGTGCTTTGATCAGTGGAACCAAGACATTTCTTCCCTCTCCGAAGCTGTGCAAGGGTTAATTAGGCTGGCTCATAACATGGAAGATAAAAGAGAGACCCCGGCTGTCTGTGAGGCTGACTTCAAAGGCCTCCGAGAGAACATGTCTGAAATAGAAAGGATTCTGAAACATCCTGTTTTCTCATCTGGGAAATTCTTAAAAGTCAAGGATTATCATGACTCTGTTAGGTAAGATTTGTGTTCAAGGAATAGAAAGCCAAACTTCAGATTTACCTTCACCTCTACTGACCTTTAACCTCCTCCACCTTCAATTTAGAAATGTACCTATGTTGATAGTTGTTCAGTTAATAACCAGGCTAGGAATCATGTTTGTCTGCCTTTTTTTTTTTTAACCTAGTTAGGATTACAGGTGATTTTTCTAAATGCCATTAATTATAATAAAAAGACAATCATGAAGAGATTAATTGGGAAACCCAAACCCAGCAGAGCTGTAAGATATGAAATTGGAAGCAAGTACTTTCAAAAACAAATAGTATGTTTTTTTCAATGATGTACTCAGGGAAAATTTGTCAAATCTTCCCAAATTCTTCAGTTGTTTAGTAGAAGTCCATGCATGAATGCGAAGTCCTAGAACAAGTATAGGAATTCTCCCAAAATGCAAGATCATTTTCATTACATATTACTAATCTTTTTTCATCTACCATCCATTTCTTGAAATTACATTGGTTGCTCTGGGCTACCAAACTATAGTCCGTGGGTCAAATCTGACACAATACCTGTTTTTGTAAAGTTTCATTGGAACATGACCACCAAACCTTGCTAAGTATAGATGTGTTCTAAATGAAGAACTGAGTTTACCCTAGGCTGGGTGAAGGGTTCTGTTTTATCATTTATTGAAAGCTGAATGTAGACCAGCTGTCTTAGATTAATTCAAACAAACCATGTCTGAATGCATGTTTGAAACCCCAAAACAAAGGAAGACAGAACATAAGCAGCTGAAACAGAAAGATTTGAAAACTTTTATCTACTAGACCTTGTATGCTGGTCATATTTTAAGTGAATATTGAAATATTCCAGGAAGCTAAATGAAGAGAAAAGAGATGTTAGCCGGGCGTTGTGGTGGGCACCTGTAGTCCCAGCTACTTGGGAGGCTGAGGCAGAAGAATCGCCTAAGCCCAGGAGTTGGAGGTTGCTGTGAGCTGTGACTCCACAGCACTCTACCAAAGGCAATAAAGTGAGACTCTGGCTCAAAAAAAAAAAAAAAAAAAAAAAAAAAGATGAGTCATAAATAGAATTATAAATTGTCAAATGAAAAATTAGAGGGTGGATGGGAATTGAGAATACCTTTTAATTGAGAATACCTAATAATGAGGGCATTTTTTGCAGCATGTTTTTTCTATCAACATCTCAAACATAATATAAACTTAACCATATTTACCCTCATTCTCTCTGATAGAAAACAAATGTTGCGGCTAAATGAACAATTCAAAGCAGTGTATGAATTTCAAGATCTGAAAGAAACAATAGTAAGAATGAAGAATGAGGCAGACCTCTTACTTAAAGACCTCCAGGAAGAGATTAATTTACAATCCGGTGTCCTTAATGCAAGCATCATGGGTAAGGGGAAAAAATGTACTTCAACTGTATTTGCACAAAGTTTGATGGAATCCATGGTGCATTCCATCAGTGAGTCATCCCAGGCTTACCACCATACTGCCTGTGCACTTCAGAGCATGCAGACACACCTAATAAGACTATTATTCCTTCATGGATATTTCAACTTTTTAAACATTGCAGGGCCTGGAGAGCATCTACTCAAAATAACAAGTAAAGCTAGCAATGTCTGATAGTAAACACATACCGACATCCAATATGCCAGACCCATGTGAGGGGTCCTGAGTAATCAACAACTTGGAAATTCTAATATGGCCACAAGTAAATGAAAGAGATATGTTTCTATGCCTGCCTGGGTATAAACTACTCTATTTCCAGTAACCATAAATGCAGAATTATACACAACATCTCTCGCAAGGACTTTTTATGAATTGGAGTCATGCAACGCACATTAGGCCCTTAGTTCTCATTGCATAGTTCTTAAAACTAAATGCAAGCCACGCCAATGGAACTCTAATGAAAAACTTTGATCGGCTTGTCTCCTGTTTAGGATGACATCCCTGTTATGTTTGGAAATAGACAACCTGTTCCAAAGAGGGAACACTGAGTTAATTCACACCTAGCCCATCTCCTTACTGAGAGGTAAAGGAAAAATACACATAAACCATGTCAAGACAGAAATACTGGCTGCTTTTCTCTACTCTATTTTTCATCTGGTCTTGACATAAGAAACAAAAAAACAATAGAAGGCAACTGGGTATGTGTATTTTTCCTTTACCTCTCGATTAGATGTTTAGGTGAGAATAAACTCAGAGTTGCCTCCCTTGGCAGGGACAGGTTATCCACTTCCAAATATTAGGAATACCTAATTGCCCTGAAGGAATGCTAAATAAATCCTAGCAAAGATCTATTGATGATGCTCAAAAATGCCATGGAAAGAGTAAACCATCTACGCTGATTCCTCACCTGGTAGAAAGTACCCACTGAACAAACTCGGGATCTATCAGAGGTTTCCCCACGCCAGGTAGAGTAAAGCAAAACTGCCCTATGCTTAATCCTCTCAAATTGGCCGTCCAACAGCCACTACTGAGCTTTTCACTGCCTGACATTGTGCTATAGCAACAGGGAGATAAATACAGCAAGCCCCTGCCCTTGAGTTATTCCAGTAAAATAGGGGAGATAAGCATATAAACAACCCCAAACAGCAGTAAGACTGTGGTAGAGCATATTTAAGAGCAGCAAGAACTGAGTTCTGCCTGGGTTTGTTAGGAAAGGCTTCGGGGAGTAGGTGGCAATTGAATAGGACTTACAGGATGGAGATAAATAAAGGCTGAAAGTTATTCAAAGCAACAGGAAGATTTTTTTATGGTAAATGAAAAACATGATATATTAAGAATACGGTAGTGTGCCAAACAGGGAAGTTTGAAAGATGAGGTGTTGTCGTCTCAGGCCTGAATTGCAGTAACTGCAGGGAATAAAGATCCAGCCCTAAGCCTCTGATTCCTAAAATATAGACGTCAAATTTAAAGGCCTAATACATGATAATTTACATCAGAGCAGAACATATTACTTTCATAAATTTGCATTTTAAAGCAAACAGGAAATGTAGAGGAGCGCTGGGCTCTAGAGTGAAACTGTGTGTGCTGAAATCCTGGCTTTATCTCTTACCATCCATGAGACCTCAGGCAAGTAACTGGCGTCCTCAGAGCCTCAGTTCTCCTTCTTGGTAAAATGAAGATGAGCATAGTAATGTGCATTTCATGGTGTTTTGTGGGGATTAAGGAGGAAAATTGAGGAGCAATGAAGGACAGGCCCATAGAAGCGCTCAGTTAGCTCCCGTTAGCGACTGCCAGCAGCCTCAGAAGTCAGCAACTGCAGGCTGAGGGCAAGTCCTGCCCACAACCTGTTTTTGTAAATGCTGTTAGAACATTGGAACACCACCTCGCATCTTCATCCCCATACCGTCTGTACTGCTTTCATCCCACCTGGCGGAGGTGAGTAGTTGCAACAAACGCTAGGTCCTAAAATATTAATTCTGTGGCCTTTGCAGAAGTTTATAAACTGGTGCTCTCAAGAGTTAAGTGATTTTAGGTGGTTGATCGTATTTTAGACAAGTATTCATAATGAATACCTTAGATTTGTGAAACATTTCTCAGACTATTTTCAGATTATCTCAATTCTCTTGTATTATTACCAATTTACAGATGAAGAAACAAAATCTAGATTAACTAATTTGCTCAAGGACATCCTCAGGTGGTAAAAGGTGAAGCCAGGAGCCACCGCATGTCCGTGGACCGAACTCCCAGTGCCCTGTATCTGTTAGATGCACATCTGTTATACCACCCCTAATCCTTCTCCATTACATGCAATTCAAGGAAGAAGATACTGAAATTGTGTGGTGATCACTAAGACCAAGGCAGAAGCCAAACTGCAAAATGGTTTCCTTGATTGTTAATATATAATTTCGTTTTTACCTCAATTTGTGTTGATGTAGACTCCTCAGAAAACATCAAGAAGTATTATCACATATCATCATCTGCTGAAAAGAAAACCAATGAGACTAGTTTCATCCTAAATAACTCTGAAAATACCAGGAATGACTCACTTACTATCTTAGATACACTAACCTTAAAAGGAAACTTGTCATTGGAAAAATTAAAGCAAATTAAGATACCAGAGATCCAGATATTAAATGAAAAGGTAAATATTCGTGATGTTTTAATAAAAGAGTTTTTGGTTTCTACTTAGTATACAGACTTTTCGACTGTATATCCCTATCTTACATTTTTTATATATTTTATATTTATATAAGTATATAAATGACAAATATATGTCTGTACATATAAATGTATGCAGTGTATATATTCTGTTATATACTATGTAATTAATACTGTTTTTATTTCTTAAGCTTTGATCATAATCAAAGAGGAAGAGTGTAGTTTGATTTGGTTATATTATTGACCATTTCCTAAATGGTACAGATTATGGACATTTCCTCCTCTCCGCCTCATTATAAGTTAAAGGCAATTCTATTACAAAAGAATGAAATAAAATTTACATGGAAATCCTAAATATTTAGCTATTTTCCAAAAGAACTAGCAAAAATCTGTAAATATATTCTTTGTACCCTCAATGATTCCCCAATAATAAAAAAATCTATAAATATAAACATGAGATGTGATAGGAATAATGAGGTCAGAAACAAAAATAAGAAAGGAAGGAAGGGAGGGAGGGAGGAAAGAAGAAAAAGAGACACATTGGTACAATAATGAGAAAAATTAGATATTTGTTACCTAGAAAACATCTGATAGATCATCCCCATGTACCAAGCAGGAACACATATAAATAAAGCAGTGTTCTAATGCCTGGGTAGTATTAGAAACAAATGTGCCCACAAATTGCTCTTTAACATAAATCATTTCTCCTATAAGGAATGTGGAGATCCAGGGAACTTGCGGTGCACTCTCTCAGCCTGTGGTAGCGCCCTCTGCACGGCCCCTGAGGGGCACAGGCCCTGTGATGTTCCCAGCTGCCCGGGCTTCCTGGGCCTCTCAGGGGATGCTCTCCAAAAGGCCCAGGAAGCAGAAAATGTGACTCATAATTTGAACAGCCAGGTTCATGGGTTGAAGAATCAAGTACATATCTTCTCTTGCCTTATTTATAAAGTTATAGCAATAAAGAAATGAGGAAATTTATAAAACTGCCATTTACCCTGACAGATTCTAGATACTAGGTGTTCTTATGCCTGGATATACCAGATAAAATATAAATATTAAGTGTAGATTTAGAAATAGATTTAGAATAGTTGTGTGTACACTATATATGTATACAGTTGACCCTGGTACAACATGGGGGCCAGGGGTACCAACCCCCCTACACACACAGTCAAAAATTCTTATGCAGATTTAGACTCCCCAAAACATAACTACTGTTGACTAGAAGCCTTACCAATAACTGAAAGTCAATCAATACCTATTTTGCATGTTATATGTATTATATACACTAATCTTACCATAAAGTAAGACAGAGAAGAGAAAATGTTACTAAGAAAATCATGAGGAAGAGAAAATATATTCACTATTCACTTTATGGACATGAATCATCATAAAGGTCTTCATCGTCATCGTCTTCACATTGAGTAAGCTGAGGAGGAGGGGGACAAAAAGGGGTTTGTATTGGTGTCTCAGGGGAGGCAGAGACAGCAAGACAGAGGGGCAGAAGGGAGGCGGAGGAGGCAGGCACTTGGTGTAACTTTTATTGAAAAACATCCACATAAAAGTAGACCTGTGCAGGGCAAACCCGTGTGTGTGTGTGTGTGTGTGTGTGTGTGTGTGTGTGTGTGTGTGAAGAGAGAGAGAAAGAGAACAGCGAGAACTCACAGTACATTATTGTAGGTCATACATTTGTGTGGACATGTTTTTTCTACAGTAAGCACTACATAGAAATGTCAAGACACCTGGCCTTAGGCTTGGCACCTGTGGCTCAAGTGGCTAAGGTACCAGCCACATACACCTAAGGTGGCGGCCTCGAATCCAGCCCGGGCCCCCAAAAAAAAAAGAACGCCGCCAACCAAAAATAGCCAGGCATTGTGGCGGGCGCCTGTGGTCCCAGCTACTTGGGAGGTGGAGGCAGGAGACTTGCTTGAGCCCAGGAGTTGGAGGTTGCTGTGAGCTGTGATGCCATAGCACTCTACCCAGGGGGATAGCTTGAGGCTCTGTCTCAAAAAAAAAAAAAGACACCTGGCCTTAAAGGTTTGAAAACTACAGATCTCTCAAAGCAAAAAATAATTTTTCATAAATTCAAGGTATATTTGAAATTCTAAATGTGCAAGTTGTAAGATTAGAATTTAGTGTTAGAAAATAGTTTAGCAAGAATATTATATATATATAATATATATATACACACACAGAACTTTATGCTATGAATTCCTTCCTATGTGGATAGACATGATAAAGTTGTTTTAACATTTAACTACCTTAGCACCTGTAGTCCCAGGTCCCTGGGAGGCTGAGGCAAGAGAATCATTTGAGCCCAAGTTTGAGGTTGCTGTGAGCTACGATGCAATGGCACTCTACTGAGGGTGACACAGTGAGACTCTGCCTCAAAAAACAAACAAAAAAACCATTTAACTACCTTATAATTTAATCTAAAAAATTTGAAGTGACTTCATTTACTCTCTTGGTCATTTATAAATGAATGCCATTTTTAAGTATCAAGTTTTCTTTGGGTGTTTTTTGAGAATGCATTGTAGTCTTTGAGTTTGAAAACAAGATAATGACATGCCCTCCAATCTGTTCCTTTTTTGACAATACATATAGAGCCTCTGACAAAGAAGAAAAAGCTATTGAAGGACTGAATTTTTTACCAATGTATGTTGAATATTATGTCAGGATTCTTGTTTACAAGCAATAAAAGCCAACTCCTGAGCAAAAAGGAAATATACGTAAGGACATCTGGGTCTCAGGATCAAGAGAAGTGGAGAGGGTCATGCTTGGGAATGAGTGGAGCCATAACTGAGATACACACGCACACGCACACACACTTGCTGTGTCCTTGTCCACTGGCTACAGAGTCCAAATTCTGGAGCAAGCATCTGATTAGCCAAGCCGGAGAATATCCCTATACATATCAAATACTGAAAATGGCTCACATGGGCACAATTCCATTTTGCTGCATCATCTTTCACTTATATGTGATCCTCCATTGCTTTAACAATATTCACTGAGTACCTACTATGGGCCAGGCATTGATCTGGTTGAAACTACAGCAATGAACATAACCAATGCAAATCCTGGTCTTACATCCCAGGGATTAAAACAGTCCTTAAATGTTTAATGTAATTTTAAACTACTAGTTTGTCTCTTCTCAAAAAAGAAAAAACTCACCCCATTTATTAAGTTCCGATTACCACTTGATTAAACTGTTAAATTAATAATAGCATTAAGTTATCAGTCTTAAAAGATAACCCCTGAAGTCTGTATTAGCAGACTCTGGTTTAATCAGCACATCAGTGGAGCAGTGGAAAAGGATGAGGGGGGTTGTCATGTTGATAAAATGGTGTGCTAGTTCCCTCTTGATGAGGAGGGGAAGAGTGCCAGAAGAGATTGGGAGGGAATTCTCGGGAGTCAGTCATGACAGAAGACAGATTGCAGAGAGATGTTTTAAGAGTGAAGTAATTTAGCAATCCCTTTCTTTCTCAACATGGTATCAGCGAGTCTAACCGAGATTTCATCCATATCACTTGGTGCTTTCCTGCCTAATGTATTTATTTCTGGAAATCTCATTTTATTGCTATCCATTTTCTCCTACTGCTATCCATTTTAAAGTTAAGAAAGTTCTAGAGAATTAAGGATCAACTCAAAAAAATTAAGATACACACTTCTAATCATGTAAATACTCCTTTTTTGTTTTATCATTTGCCAAATGACTATAATTTAAATCCTTTTCCACAAAATCTGTATGGCTCAAATTAAGCAAACTCCTTTTGTGGGGAAATAAATGGAGTTTTTTTTTTTTCTAATTATGTTTGATCCTAATTAGCCCTACTTCTGTCACAATTAATTTAGTCGATAAAGCTCAGCTTGTTGGCAATATTGTCCTATTGCCTTCTGGGTTTTTCTTCTCTTTCTCTAGTTTGTTGGAATCCCAAGAAAAAGTCCATGACCTTTCTCAGTCACACAATGAGGAATTTGCACTTGTAGTTTGCAAGCCTGTTAGTCCTATCATTCCTTCACCAAGTGTACAAAGTGTTTAGAATATATCTTTGTAGCCCCCTCTCAGTTCAAGTTCATTTATTAAGAGGAGGAATGCTTTCTTGCTAGCTCTCAAAGAAAAGTACATTACTTGAATTTGAGGAATTTTTTTAAGAGTAACTATTTTAACTTATAGAAAAGAAAATGCTCTCAAGCCATTAAACATAATGACCAGTGCAGACAAGTAGTCCTAGTAATTCCTATACAAGTTTTTGATATCATAGAATGCTAAAGACTTGCATTTTACACTTATATCAGAAAAATTCATTAGTAGGTCAATATTGTTTTCAAATAATTTTGATCACTAACAATGTTCTGAAAGATAAATTCATGCTATTAAGAAAACATGATGGCTTGGCGCCTGTGGTTCAAGCGGCTAAGGTGCCAGCTACATACACTTAAGGTGGTGGGTTGGAATCCAGCCCTGGCCCACCAAACAACAATGATGGCTGCAACCAAAAAAATAGCCGGGTATTGTGGCAGGCGCCTGTGGTCCCAGCTGTGCTCCCCCCTTGGGAGGCTGAGGCAGGAGACTTACTTGGGCCCAGGAGTTGGAGGTTGCTGTGAGCTGTGATGCCATGGCACTCTACCCAGGGGG
>NW_003852400.1:900347-905543 GCF_000181295.1 Otolemur garnettii
AAATGAATTTATGGTTGATCTAGATGTCTATTTAGTTTTTAGTGATAATTTTTGGTCTAAGTAATTAAACATCATAAGACATGCCTAATTGTTGTATATTGTTGTCACTTCTTTTTTATTCCAGATCAAAAATATAACTACACTGGCAGAAATCTCCCAAAACTATGCCTTACAGATAAATGAGAAAGTGGGAAATATAAAAAACTACAGTGAACCTGAAGGAGAAAATATGAACCTTTTAATCGAAAAAGGGAAAAACTTTTTGTTAGGTAATTTTTAAAAATTATATATTGGGGCTAGTTTTGTTTCTTCCTTTTAAAAAAATGTAGACTCAAACATCATAACCAATTCCAAATTACATTAATTGGAAATGACCTGCCTAAAGCAGAAAAATGATGTCCCCTTTGGTTTTAAATTTCTTAATGAGAATAATCGCAAAATACCAACACTGTGCCAAAAAAGTATGGCTCTCTGCATAAGATTTGGTAATAAATCCTAGAATTTAGTTAAAATTCCAAACACATGAACTTTGTGTTTAAAGTTACTTTATTATTTTTTTAAAAAGGAAAATTCAGCATTATGACTCTATCAGATTCCCTGACATCAGTATCAGTAATTTATTTTCTTTGCTGACAGAGATGAAATGAGGTCAAAATATGCCAAATTTTTGTGAGTATATCAGATACTATAGTGAGGCGGTTATATGAAAACTTGATTGTTAACTATTACTGACTATTCTCCAAGTTCTTTTCTGTTGGTTCCCTGTGACTGACCAAAAAAAACTGTTTGATTTATTATTTATTATGCTTTGTTTGGGGAAAGGTTTGTTTTAAACTCCAGAGAATTATTAAAGATAAAAATCAAATACTGCAGCTGGAAACTGACCCGAAACCTTACTCTCTGCAAATAACATAGTTTGGAATCTCTCTTAAGAGGCTTTCTTCTCCATAATCATTTTCCAAAGTCAATAATTTAACACTCTCTCCATGGATTAATTGACAATTGGGTCATCCATTACAATCTCTGCAATCACTTCATTAATCTACTTAAGAGACATAAAAGATCCCTGTTGCTAAGTATTTTTTTTCTATCTCAGTGTTTCTGGAAATTATATTGGCAGCGTCTAGTCCTGATTATCAAGATCAAAAATAATGAGGCAGAAATGCCCTTTGAACAAAATAATCTGTAAAAATGAGTTGGGGGTATGTAGAATCAGTCTACTGGACATTTTGTTTATTCAAAAGCAAATTTTCAATGAGTTAGCCACATGAATTAGTACTAACTGGCCCCAGAGCCAGGAACTGGTTGGATTGAGAAATACTTCAGCTATTTCCATAGATACAAGTCAATTCAATCACCAAAACAAAAACAAAATCAAAACTGCCAGTGTAGCTGCATAAAAAATGGTGAAATACGGTCATGGTGGAGTAGGGTCTGCATGACCTGCTTTCTGCCTCATTTACAGGCCATAGGCTCTGTTCTCTTATTAGTCTTCATTGTTACTAAATAACATTTCTAATAAAAACTTCACTTTTGTTAACCTGAAGAACTGAAAAAAAAATGTGTTCAGATTATTACTAAGGGCACAAAGAACTATTATTAAAAATAGACATAAAGAAAAATTCTTTCCGGCACAAGTAACTGTTTACTGCACCGGGTTCCAAGAGCTGGTGACCAGGAAGCTGTCACATCTTACAGTCCTCTTCCCCCACCTCTTGCTCCTCCTCTTTTCCTGGCTATAAAACCCCAATAAAATATCATTACATTGAACGGGGTCCATACTATTCAACTCTTCCTGGACCACTTTAGTATTTTCCTTGAAATCTGAATGCCTTATATTAAAAAAGGTATATGTTAATATGCTTTTGTGTTACTTCTCCTGAAAGCTTTGCATATAAAAATTTGAATTATATAACCTATAAAAAATTATGGATTATAAATCTATACTCTCAGGATAAATGCCAATAAATATTTGACAAATAAGTGTTTAAATTCACCATTGAGCTCTTCCTTGACCATCTTAACATTTTCCTTGAAATCTAAGTGCCTTATTAACCGAGGCATTTTTAATATGCCTTATGTGTTTCTTCTCCTGAAAATTCTGTATATAAAAATTCGAATCTATAATCTCACAATACATGCCAATGAATATTTGATGAATAAGTGATTGAATGAAATTCACTTTTCACTAAAACCTTTTTAATTAAAAAGTTACTATTTCATTAAAGAGCCAACACCCTGATTCTGTTTAAAATATGCTTTTCAGGCCAGGTGTGGTGGCTCAGGCCTGTAATCCCAGCACTTTGGGGAGGCCGAGGTGGGCGGATCGCCTGAGACCAGACTGAGCTAAAGTGAGACCCTGTCTGTAAAAAAAATATAGCCGGGCATTGTGGCAGGCGCCTGTAGTCCCAGCTACTTGGGAGGCTGAAGCAAGAGAATTGCTTTGAGTCCAAGAGTTAAAGGTTGCTGTGAGCTAAGGATGCCAGGGCACTGTACCAGGGGCAAAGTGAGAGATCATCTCAAAAAGAATAAAAAATAAATTAAATAAATAAGGTTGTACCTTACCAAAAATTCTTGTTACTTTGTTTCAAAAACGTTATAGGAATATTAAGCAAAATAGCTAAAGTAATAACTATAAAAGGATCTATATTCATGTCAGGTCACTCACACAAATGCTGAAAACCTTCTGTGGCTCCCACTATCTCCTTAACAAAGCCTAAGTTCCTTACCCTCAAATTCAGGGACTTGTGTTACCTGCTCTCCGCCTTTCCAAACTTCCACTCTTCCCATTTAGACAGCTGCTTTCCTATCAGGAGCAACCCAGGTACTGTTTCTTGTACCACCCTGAGCTTTGCTTCTGTAATTCCTCCAGCTTAGAAAGCTTCTGATACCGGGTGGTGCCTGTGGCTAAAGGAGTAGGGCACCAGCCCCATGTGCCGGAGGTGGTGGGTTCAAACCCAGCCCTGGCCAAAAACTGCAAAGTAATAATAATAATAATAAAGCCTCTGATACCTCTCCATACCTCACAGTCTCCACAAATTTTATCTGCTGCCCTCCAAGGCCCATTGAATTGCCTGCCTCAAGTCCTTCCTCTGAACCCCACAGCATTTGCCTTATATTTATCACGTCTGTTCCTATACTATATGGTCAGAATTTGAATGTAGTAACTTACAGTTCCTCACTTGATAGTAAAGCCCTAGGTTAAGATCCAAGTCGAGCTCATGTCTGATTTTCCCTACGGGACTTCACACTGTGCCTTGGGCAGAATGGGTGTCCAGTAAGTAGAGAGAGAGTGACAAACGGCCCTTGCTCCAAACTCTAGAAATCCATCTAGTACTTCAGTTCTCAACAGGGGACAATTTTATTTTTCCTAATAGCAGGAAAAGGAGGTATTTAAAAGTTCCTTTATGAAATCTTATTCACACAGTACTTTACCCTCAGTATTGTCTCAGTCCTGTCTCCACGTAAGTCCTTAAGGAGTAGTAGCATCAGTCTGGTCATCCAATTACACAGATGAACAAAAGTTGTGAGGATTTAATAGAGGATCGGAGTCAAGATTTGTGGACTTCAACCCCAGTGCTTCCCCACCATCTCAATCATTGTGTTTAAATTTTAATGACAGGCATCCAAGTTGTTTAGTTGCCTTTGAATCCGTATTTATAATAAATATTCCTAGAAGGACTTTCTGTAGCACATACCCAATATTCCAAGTCTTTAGTTTTTTATTTTTCCAACAAGCATCTGTTCAGCAAGTATTAAGCCCTACACAAGCAGTATTTCTTCCAGAGAGGACAGTTGAGCATGAAGAAGAATCTATGGGACATATACAGTTGAATCGCTATTTTCTAGGGACATATAATCAAAGGCAAGTGCACCTGACTTGGCATTCATAATGGTTATATTTATAAGGTACAGTGTTCATTACAGGGATATGATTACCTGAAACTCAACTTCTTATTTAAGAGGAAAGTGTGCCTCCAGAAGACATAGAGAAGGTTGCAAAAGATGTATTTGACATCCAGCTACCAGTAACATCACAAAATCTAACCCACGAATTTGACAAAATAAGGAAACTTACACAACTCTGTGAGGACCACAGGACAGATGAGAACAGACGAAATACAGCAGCAGACGGAGCCCAAAAGCTTTTGGTAAAGGCCAAAGTAGCTGAGTAAGTGCAGTATTAATATTCTTATCTTGCTCTAACAGACCATCTGCGGAAAGGCCATCTGAACGGCATTTGCCTAGGGAACTGTGATGTTCAAAAGAAATTACCTTCTAATAGTTCAGTATCCAAATGAGGGCTAAGCTCTCTGGAAGTGCTCAGGAAGCTGTGCCACTGGGCAGCAGTGGGCAGGGGTGCTCACTCCCCGCTCCCCTTACATTCCAAATGCCTTTCCAGTGGTCTAATACCTCTTTCTACCACTGTACATCAATAAACGCCATATACCAATTAGATATTTTAGCAGGTGTTTGGAATATTAGTATATTATCATATTTTTCTGTTCGTTACTTATTTTTGGTACTTTTCAAGTTTACTATATAATAAGCAGTACTTTGTAAATGTAAAATTTTTAAAAAGACTAAATATAATAAAAAGACCTGAGGGTGGATAATAGAAATAACGGACACCAGTGCTCTAGGAATAATAGGAGACTAAAACAAAATGCATGGTATACAGTTAATGTTACTCTTAACTCTTCCTGCCCTGCTTACTTAGCCAAGCGAAAAGGAAAAGCCACATTGATGTTTTTATGAGCATGGGGAGCTATGGGTCAGGTTACAGGGTCTGTTGGAGGGTGGTAACATCAACACCCACTATTATTGCTGGAAGCTGAGGTCAGTTGAGACCTGAGTCACCCTCACTGTCCGTCATCAGCTTCCACAAATGAAGTGCACCAGACTCACCCAAAAGTCCAACCCTTCTAGTCTAATATTTAAAAGTAGGAAAATTAAGGAATTGCAGTGTAATCACAAGCGATTAAAAATGATGTTGAAAGATTTTTAATAACATGTATATTCTTATGGTGTAATATTTATGCTTTTAAAAATAGGTAACAGATTATACATGGAAGAGAATCTCGCTCATGAAAAGAAAATAATTTGTAGGACAAAAATGCTAGAACAGGTCAATATCTTACAGGTGGCAGGATTATTGCTAAATTTTCCCCTTCATCACATTTTTCCTTTTTTTTT
>NW_003852400.1:905829-912203 GCF_000181295.1 Otolemur garnettii
AAAAAAATATTTTCTAAATTTCTAAGATAAGCAGTTCAATGAAAATATAAAGAGAAAACAAAAATACAGTAAAAAGATGTGGTAGAGAATAGAAGAAATGGGCACTGGTGCCCCAGGAGTGTTGGAATTTTACAGAAATGAAATGTTTGGGGGGGATTGTGTTGTCAGGAGGGAAAGCTCCTGAAGTTTTAAGAGAAAAGGAGATTTCCACTGGGAGGAGAGGATGGGCTGGGTGGGGAAGGGAATATTTTATGACTTAGCTAATTCTGCTCTGGACCCAAGCATTTTAAATGATGCTTCTGCAAAGCTCTGTCTAATACTTCACTCCCTCAGAACATTCTTCTCAAGGTGTTTTCAAGCCCATAGATCCAAGTATCTGGCGAATGTTGACTTGAGGTGAGCTCATTTCTGCAAAATGGACTGTATCACTTGGAATGCTTGTGATTTTAACCTCTGACTGGGCCCCTGAGTGGCTGGAATGTCAGTGAAGCTTAAATAACCCTGAATAAACACAGCCTGAAAATGCCCCTCTCTTTGCTCTCGGTGGGGCCTCTTGGCTGTCCATCCTCCCACCCCCACCCTACACTCCAGTAAGGATTTAGAGAGTGTTGCTTACATTTGAGAAAATTAGGGAATTGAAATGTCCAAAGCTTGATGGTTATTTCCCTCGGACCTCTCTGCTGATGACAAGTCAAGAAAAAACAAGACCTATCTCCTTAATTTCCATATCCGGTGAAATCTGTATCTACTAGGTATGGCTGTGTATATGTGTTTTTATTTGCATTTAAATATAATTACCTCAAAATAAAGACCTCGGCACTTTCCCTTGCTTCAGAATAATTTAAATTTATAAATAATTCAGTAGAGTTTTTGGTTGAGTAGAACGAACTCTCTCAAAGTGAAAAAAGTGAACAACTGTATACTTATCTAATCTAATATATGAATATCCTACCTTAGGAAGTCAGCAAGTGTTCTATTAAATCTTGACAAAGTATTGAACAAACTGCAACAAGCTCACATCACTCAAGGACAGGCAAACTCTACCATCACACAGCTGACGGCTGAGATGACAGAAATCAGAAAGAACATGCTGCAGGTATTTCTCCGTCTTACTTGAAACTAACCTGAAATAGGTTTTGAGGGTGGAAACAGCACAGTGGTTTTTGTGTATACCAATCTCATGCTTGCCTTGCCTGTCTGATGGGATTATTTTGAGGATGAAATAAGATTATGATAATATTATGCGTTTAATGAATGTTCTACATTAATGGTAGCAGTATTGCTGCATTAATGTTGGCAGTATTATGCATTTAATTAATGTTCTACAGAGCCTTCCCAAGCATTTCATTGATTGCAACCAATTCTGGGGTCTCACCAGGGCAGGCACCACCACTGGCTTCTAAATGAGGAAACTAAATCTCAGGGAGATTAAATGGGATTCACTCACAGTCACGCAGCTAATTAATGGTAGATATGAGGCCAGGGCTCATCCCTTCTGACAACAGGAAAAGGAAGAATGCTCTAAAAGCTCACAAATCAAGGAAAAACAGTAATGCTTGCAAGGTTTTGTAACTATATTTGCACCAAATCTCATCACTGTACCCTAAAACTGAAAGAACATCTCACCCAAAAGATGTTCTGTTGCATCCAGAGTACCATGAGAACAAGACCCTGGATTGAGCCACATGATGGACCAGGGAGAAAAAGACCGGAGTTAGAGGACAGAGCAGGCCCTAATCCTATGATGTGAAGTCTCATCCTCCAAGGCTCCCTCCTCTGTCATATCCCCTTCCTGACAGGTTGTGAGTCGCTCAGCTCCTAGTCTCCAGCTGTGTTTTCTAGAGCTGTGTTATGTATTTACCACATGCATCTTGAGAAAAAAAGCAGATAGCAACAAGATAATCAACCTGCAGCCCCACAAGCCACTTGCTGATTTAGTGAAGACTGTTTTGCTTATCTGAGTTGTAAGATACCATGAAAAGGATGACTGACCTTTTCTTTTGCTCATCAGCTTTCGTTACTATGTATGTATTTAATGAGTGGCCTAAGATAATCCTTCTTCTTCCAAAGTATGGCAGAGAAAAAAAAGTTGGACACCTCTGCTAGAGTCTAGAATAAGTGTCAACAAAATACGTCCACAGGCCGCACTGTCCATGGCTGCTCTCATGCTATAATGTGGCACAGAGTTGCATAAACACAGACTGTATGGACCACAAAGTGTGAAATATTTACTATCTGGCCCTTTACAGAAAAAGTTTGCAGGCTCCTGCTCTAGGAAAACTCTCACATATTCGGAAGGGCACAAGAAGGGACTTCCATTTCTAAAACTATGGTAGACTAATACCTAAATGAACCTACCTAGTAGGGAAAAAAAAAAAAACCTAAAAATGTTAGCTGTTTAAATCTTTTCTTAATGCAGAGATGAATTAGTAAGAAATTTAAAGGATATCCTCAGAGGTCAAAAGTGACAGGTGATCAAGTACTGGCTTGATGGCAGGCAGAGGGCTTTTGTCAATCCCTGGTGTATTAGCGCTTTGGGTGTGATGGTCACTATACATGACAGAAATCAAACCTCACGCAGGGAGGGACCAAGATCCCTGCATAGAGCTGGGACCACAAAAGGCAAAAGCCTCAGTCAAATGTTAAATTCCCCCCCTTACACCCCCACACATACACTCACAAACTAGAGAAACTTGCCTGTGGGTAGGAGAATAAAGTCTCCACGAAGATTTTTTGTTAACCACAAGCTGGCTCTCATGTCAGTTTGGGACTAGAGTTCATAAACCCGAGCTAAAAATGTCATTTGAAGTTGTCCTGGTCTGGAGGTGCCCAGATACCTGACACAGGCAAACAAAAATCCCCTCCAAAGGAATGACCTTAAAAGGTAGGCTACAAGACTTTTCCCCCAAATACATAAAGAAACAAATTACCTTAAACAAGAGTCATCAGAAATAATGAACAACAGAATCTGGATGTGAAGAACAGTAGCTAAAAACCATTCCTAGAGATAGAATATAAAATAAGAATGTTTACTATGTTGAAGAAAATCCAAGAAGGTATGAAACTATGATCAATGAACAAGAGACAAGAGCTCACAAATAACCAATTAGATTGAAATATATTTAAATAGGACTTCTAGGGAGGATAAATACAGACCTTGAGATAAACAAATATACACTATTACTGTTCATAAGTTAAAAATATTAGCAGCCACTGGCACTAGCTGGAAAATAAATAATTTGCTGTATAGTCTAACAATGGAATACATTAAGTTGGTAAAAACAATGAACTAAAGCTATAGAAATTAACTTAAATGACCTGCACAAGCATTTTTGAATTTTAAAAACCAAGTTGCAGAAATATACAATATGATTTATTTACATAAGGTAAAAAAAATAAATACCACATATGGTTGAAAATACTACATAGACTGTGGCAAAAAGCCTACACAAATACGTGCAATGACAAATACTAGATTCAGGATAATCTAGTATTAATGCTATTTAATTAATTGCTAATTATTAATGCTCATTGTTAATGCTATTTATTCATTTATTTATGACAGAATCTCCCTCTGTCACCTAGGCTAGAGTACAGTGGCATCATCGTAGCTCACAGCAACCTCAAAACTCCTGGGCTCAAGTGATCCTCATGCCTCAGCTTCTCAAGTAACTGAGATTAGGTGCCTGCCACGACACCCAGCTAGTTTTTCTTTCTTTCTTTTCTTTCTTCCTTCCTTCCTTTCTTTCTTTCTTTCTTTCGTTCTTTCTTTCTTTCTTTCTTTCTTTTCCAGGAGAGAGTGGGTCTTGCTCTTGCTCAAGCTGGTCTCAAACTTCTGTCCTCAAGCAATCCTTCTATCTCAGCCTCCCAGAGTGTGAAGATAACAGGCGGGAGCCACCACACTTGGCCAGGGCTTTATTCTTAAATTGGCTGGTGGATACAGGATATTTGTCATATTTTTCAGACCATTTTATATGTCTGAACTACTACATTATAACTTTTTTTATTATATGCAATGGAAAAAGCAAAGGCATTATTTTCCTTTACATCCAGCTTATTTTTTAACAGCTTAAGATATAATTTATTTTCCTGTTTGTCTCATAAAGAAATTTTCCCTCTCTGATCTTTAAATCAACAACAGGCTGAAAATCAAGCCAAGGAAATGAAGCATGAGCTGAACTTAGTAAAGCAGCAGTCAGTGCTGGAGGATGGGCTTGCCCTGCTGTGGACCAAGTTGCAAGGGAGTCGAGACCAGGCTGACAGTGCGAAAGCTCAGGCTGAATCCGCCCGACGGCAGGCTGGGAGCAGTGAGCAGGTCATTGGTCCTACCATTACCACCTAGAGCAGACAAACTATGCTTCTTTCAAAGATAATCCTTTAGTCCCAGATTTTTGTGCCATTTCTCTGCATTTTCTTTTGCGCTGGTCTGAGGGATCCCGATATACAAAGAATCTTCTATAGCAGAAAACAGTCTTTCTAGAAGGCAGAAGTCCCTGGAATCATGCCCATCCTAGTATTCTTAGTGGTGTCCTGGTGAAATAGTCCATAAATCAAATTTTCCCTAAACTTCCCTAAACTTTCATAATTTATATTGTCTGTCTATATGGTATGTATTTGCCCTTTACTCTAGTTCAATCAAAACAAAGAAAAAGAAAACAATAAAGGAAAGTCACCCTGCCAAGGAAAATAGATCAAGTTACCAAAATCAGAGCAAGTTAATTAAACAGTTGTGGAAAGTGGCCCATTAATTTAGGTTGCTGAAAGAACCTATCAACTTATTTTCTTAACAGCAAGTCTTTGGTTGGTCATGTTAGTATAGTCCATGTAGCTTAAACAAAAGAAACATGTTAGTGTTTTTACAATTGGTCTATTCTCTTGCTTTTAATTCCTAATGTACTGAGTAAATTTTCCACTGACTCGGGAGTCAAGAACATTTTCTATGGGACACAGATTGAGAAAGGTGAGTCCTTTTCACCCTCTTCCTATCTCCATGTCTTGTTCCTGGCTCTGGCTTTCATTCAGCTACTGAACCTTCTAGGTTGTCAACCACACAGGCTAATGCAAAGATTTCCATTCCATTTCCAAGGGAGATCTTCAAGTTAACGTGCCTACTTCCCTTCCTGCCCCCTTTCTTCCTCACTTACCTGTTAGTGAACCCAATCAGGTGTACTCTGTATCTTCATCCCTTGCTTATCCCTTCATTCTGCACATACAACTGATCAACCCAACTGAACCAGAGATTTGTCAAGGACAGAATTAGATTATTTCTGCCTTCTGTATCTCCCACCATAACATAGTGCAGAATAAATGATCAGTGCCTCATAAATAGTTGCCTTCACCGGCAATGATTGATATTTTGTAACAAAGAAGTTTTATTTTCAACTGAAGCTAAATTTCTTTTTCAACCTGAAAAAACACGCATGCAAATAAAAGCTCTGTTGGAAATGTTAGAATGGAGTCGATGATGGCGTCCTCCTCTGTCTTCTTTTTATGAATGGTATTAGAAGAATCATCATGCTTATGTACATGTTTTATAAATACTTTCTCATTGCGGGAGTGTTGCTCTGTTACAGGAGTTTGTTGAGCTGAAAAAACAATATGTTATTCTTCTGCATAAAACGAGTATGACAAAGGAAACATTCGGGAAAGTTAAACGGCTAAAAGACGCTGCGGAAAAACTGGCTGAAGTGACAGAGGACAAAATAAGAAGAATAACAGGTATCTACTCCTGCACCCACACCAGCAGTTTGACAATAACCTCTCCCCTTTCCTGGTAGAGTTTAGACCAATTTCAATTTATCATTAACACAGGTTAGCCACATATGAGTTCACACGAGAGAAATAGGAATTGGTCTTGTGCTTTGGGGAATGCAAAGTAACAAGTCTCTTGCATGGGTTTGCCTAGAAGGTGTTAATGATCATCTGCACTGCGTTAATCAAAACAAAGATTTCCTGTAGCTACCTTGAATTAGCCCTCTTGCTAATTCAGTGTTTTCAACTGAGACATCCGAAGGCAGTTTTGCTTGTCACCCTACCGGTAGTCCTGGCACGTAGTGGGTAGAGGCCAGGGATGTTGTTAAATATCCCACAGGACAGCGCCCACCACAAACAATTACCCTGCCAGAATGTCAACAGTGTCCATGTCGAAAAACCCTGTCCTAACCAACACTGCTTATTTTTCCTCTCTTGCAAATAACTCTTTCAGGGTCTGTGTGATTTAGACTCTAGGGCAACAGTCCCCAGCGTTTTGGCACCAGATACCAGTTTCCTGGAAGACAATTTTTCCACGGACTGGGTAGGGGATGGTTTTGATAGGAACCTGCAAGCACTTGCTCTATTATGGTCTCTGTGCAGTCCAACCTCCCTGCTAATGA
>NW_003852400.1:912478-923818 GCF_000181295.1 Otolemur garnettii
CAGCACCAGTCTGCAGCCTGGGGGGTGGGGACCACAGCTCTAAGGCACTAGGTCATCTAGCATAGATTTCTGGATAGCAACCCAGAAGGAATCACATGCACACAAGGATGAGAATAATCAAAATGGACATTTTGATGTACACATAGTATAGTAAATATAAACCACATAACAATAAGAAAGCTAATTCGAATATTTGTTTTCCACTGTTGATATTTGTGATTTTTCTGGGCAATCATCATGACCTCAACTACCTCTAAAAGCATCAAGACATATCAAATTATGAGTGGATAGTTTTATTCTTGGTTGTATTTATTATCTCCCAAAACTTTAATTATATTAATTAGGAATATAAGTAACGCTCAAATATTAAAGTAACCACAATGCTTCACTTATGAACTCTTCTTTGTTAGAAAATAAGTCTTTGGCTTTACAACCACGTATATCATCGCTATGACATGAAGAAAATGAAATGCAACATTACTATGGGCCAGAGTCAGGGAAGGTACGGACCAGACTGCTAACGTTAGTGACCTCTGGGGAGGCGGGGGGAGTAAAGAGGAAGCCAGATTTACACTTGTATAATCATTTTAAAAGCAATGGATTTGTGGGTAATATTCTTTTTTTCATTTTTAAGTATTTTCCCTAAAATGTGTAAAAGGAAATACTAGGGAAGATTCAGAAAGACCTTTTTTTATCTTACATTCCATAGATACTACGATGACAATCAGTTTCTATTATCTCAGACCTTGGGCCTTACTATAGGAGCAAAAACGCAGGGACAATATTTCTGTCCTACGTTTTACCTCAGAGTCCAAAGGTAAAACTAAAAGCTTTGTATTTCTTTTTTTCTTTGAGACAGAGTCTCACTTTGTCACCTTTGGTAGAGTGCTGTGGCATCACAGCTCGCAGCAACCTCAAACTCTTGGGCTTCAGCAATTCTCTTGCCTCAGCCTCCCAAGTAGAAGTTTTGTATTTCATGAAATTAGATTAGAAGAGAACTTTAAGTTAGAGGACTTCTCAAAGGGGTCTAAAATAATGGATTTAACTTCTTTTTCTCTTTTCATTTTAAGGCTGTTTTCACAACTCAACAACGTAGAAAAATAAGACATTGATTTGGCCACCCTCCCTACTCTGCCACTTGAGAAGGGGCATAACCAAGGGCCATGCTCTGTCCCTGTCTGTTAGAAAGAGGTGCTGTGGGGCCTCAGTCAAGGGCCTTTGGAAGCACCAAAGTTGAGAGGGTGGAGGTCATAATTCCAGACAGTGTATTTGTAAATGGCGTCGTCTCAGTTACCTGTTCACCGCATAACAAACCACCCCCAAATTAATGATTTTCTTACTTTGCTGTGGGTGGCCTGGCGGTTCCTCTGTGGGTCTCATGTGGGTCACTCAGGCAGCTTCTCTCGGCTGATGGCTGAGCTGGCAGGTGAGTGGGGCCTGGCAGAGCTGAGTTGCAGACATGGCCTCTACATGGTCTGTTACGTCAGGCTGCCTGATAGCCAGGTTGTTTCAGGGCTCCTCAAGAGTGAGAAGGTGCCAGGTTCTTGAGATCCTGCATCATCCTTTCTTCTAACTTGTGTTTGTCAAAACGACTTCTAAGCCAGCCCAGGTTCAGGGACGTGGGTGAGGGGAGAGGGTAAGTAGATTCTCCTTGTTGATGGGAAGAACTACACAGAATGCACGAGAATGGAGGAAACCAGCTGAGCGTGCGGAGGACCAGGTGACTAGCAGCAGGGAGAAGCCATTAGCACCCCAGGCCTGAAGGGACAAGGGACGCAGGGATGTTACCAGAGCCCTGTGGGGCACGTTAGGGAGGAGGCCGCCCTGCAGGAGCTCAGATGGGACAGCCAGAACCCGGGTGCCAAACTGGGATGGGAACTGCTCGCTGTCCTCACCCTGTGGTCATGTGCCAGCATAGCCACTAGCCAAATACGAGTGAAAGGCAGAGGTCAAGGCAGCCAGGTGCTGCCCTGCAGGGAGTTTAGCTTTCCAGGACACAGAACAGGATGGAGAATGGGTCTGGGGGGAAAGACAAAGTAACCAGATCGATCATACTAACTTAGCCGGTTGAAACACCAGCGTCTTTTTTCCTTTTTAGCCCAAATATATTCCCCATGTTGAATCCCCTTTTCAGCCCCAAATGATATTTGACAGTTTCTAGTGAGGAACACACACGCCTTCCCCAGCAGCTCCTTCATCTGGGAACAGCTGTGACTACAGAAAGTTCTTTATATTCAGACAAATTCTTCCTTTGTGGATATCACTTTATCTCCTTAGAATGACAGAGAACACAGTAATCTGCTTTCCTAAGCGGGCTCTTCAAATACTTGAAACCAGCTGTGGCTCATGCCCTGAATCTTTTGTCCACATGAAACATCACCAACTAATTCAACATTTGTTCACAGGACAATTTCAAATCTCTTCAGAAATCGGGCTCTTCCCCCTTAACATATGGACAAACGAAATCAGCACTCAGGTGTGATTAGAGCAAGTCCCACTGCTACCCAAGGTCGGAGTGCCTTGTAGAAAGGCCACCTCACGCTGGCAACCGTAGCTCTCTGCACCTCCTTTATCCACTACTCTGGGGGCTCCATGCTGGGGTTTGCTAGAATTCCCAGATGTTTTCTGAATGAAGAATGAATAAATGAAGACATAGTAGATGGGTGAATGGATAGATTAATGAGTCAATGGATTAATGGATGGATAAGTGGGGCTAAGAAAGGAATCACTTTGCTTTGACTATTCAGAGATGCTAATATCAACAGGAAAAAGGAATGAAAATGTCATTCTTTTTTTCTGAAAGAATGGAAAACACTGAAGAACCCATGTTTAAAAATTAAATTAAAATAATCAGAACAAATCTACGGAAATATAGCACCTCACCAAATCTAATCAGAGCTGTTACACCCGGCTATTCTTTGTTGCAGTTTGGTCAGGGCCGCATTCGAACCCACCACCCTCTGTATATGAGCCGGTACCCTACCCACTGAGACACAGGCACCACCCTGTCTTTTCATTTCTAAATTCAAAGCAGCAGCAGACTCACATTGATAAATGTCTTTAGATATAAAAGTTTTTAGACAAAAATGTCAGTTCGCTCTGATCTATGTGAAAACCCTGAGAGGTCTGGTGAAAAGAGATGATTCATGCATTGAATCAAAACACAAAACTAAGCGTCTCTTTAAGAGGCACACACATCCCTGGGCTTGGTGGGATGCAGATATCCGGGAAGAATCTATCAAATGGAAACATATCTTTCTTTCCTTTTTCTCTTTCAGATTTAGAAAAGAAGATCCAAGATTTGAATCTAAGTAGGCAAGAGAAAGCTGGTCAACTGAAACAATTAGAAGATCAAGTTGTTGCCCTTAAGAATGAAATTGTCGAACAAGAAAAGAAATATGCTACCTGCTATACTTAGGCAAAGTTAAAGTGCAAAGGATGGTGCTTTTGTTTCTGGGTTCTGATGTGCAGATCAGACCGGAGGAGCTGTGCTGAGCTGGTGAAATCCTCATTGTCAGCCTCTGCCCCCTCCCTGCTCACACCTCTGCTCACTACACAGCTGCTCTGCTGGATGGGGAACTGGGCCGCCAAACGCCACTTTATAACAGAGAAGGGGAAGGAAAGGGATTGCCTCTGGGATCAGAAATCTTTCCTCTTGCCTTCTTTTCTCTTTCGTCACTTAAAAAGAATTAGTTATATGCGAAAAATAAAAATTTAAGTAAGTCCTATATTTACTAATAATCATTTCGGTCAAGTGAACCTACACAATAAATATCTCTAATACTAGGATGGAATATGGAATACATACGGTTGGCTTATACTGGATTGTCCTATATTTTATATTTATTTCGATTTGATTTTATTTTTAAGACTATTATTCTCAGGCAGCACCTGTGGCTCAAGGAGGAGGGTGCTGGCCCCATATACGAGGGGTGGCAGGTTCAATCCTGGCCCCAGCCAAAACTGCAAAAAAAAAAAAAGACTATTATTCTCTTTGGGATAAAATGCATACAATTAAAAATGGAACTTGCTTTCACACCTGTTCTCCTATATACTCATTCTCTCAACTAAAGGATTCTGTTTTCTTCAAATGGCATTAAAACAGTATTCACATTCATTGTGTAAGTGAGAGAAAGGGAAGGGAAGGGATTCACAGAGATAAATTTTGAACTACTTTTCATAATTTGCAGGCATTTTTGTTATAAAATCTGCTACTTATTTTTTAAAAACTAGCAATCATATTCTTATTGTTTCGTATAAAAGATCAGATTGTTTCATTTCAGAATGAGTCTATGATTTTACATCAGCTTTTTTTTTTGCATGTATGATTCAGGATGGAGGACAATTTGCTGAAATTGTCCTTCAGATGGATTATTTTGAAGGAGCTAAGTTTATGAATAAGAAATAATATACATCAACACTGGTGTATGAAAGAGGAAGATCAGCTGGAGCTCTTCTATTAAGGGCTGGCTCATTAAAAATGGATTTGAAAATTCAGCAAAAGGGCTTTAGGATTACACATAAATAGAAAAATTCTTTAAAATGTAGGCAATTAAAGAAAATTATAGAAGGGCAGCAGTGCCTGTGGCTCAGTGAGTGGGGTGCCGGCCCCATATACTGAGGATGGTGGGTTCAAACTCAGCCTCAGCCAAACTGCAACAAAGAATAGCCAGGCATTGTGGTGGGTGCCTGTGGTCCCAGCTACTCGGGAGACTGAGGCAAGAGAATCGCCCAAGCCCAGGAGCTGGAAGTTGCTGTGAGCTGTGATGCCATGACACTCTATCCAGGGCGACCAAATGAGACTCTGTCTCTAAAAAAAAAAAAATAAATAAATAAGGCTCGGCGCCTGTGGCTCAAGTGGCCAAGGCGCCAGCCACATACACCTAAGGTGGCGGGTTCTAATCCCCAGCCCGGGCCCACCAAACAACAATGATGGCTGCAACCAAAAAATGGCCAGGCGTTGTGACGGGCACCTGTGGTCCCAGCTACTTGGGAGGCTGAGGCAGGAGACTCGCTTGAGCCCAGGAGTTGGAGGTTGCTGTGAGCGTGATGCCATGGCACTCTACCCAGGGGGATAGCTTGAGGCTCTGTCTCAAAAAAAAAAAAAAAAAAAAAAAAAAAAAGAAAGGCAATGCAGGAAATCTCTCCTGAAGTTACAATTGTAACTTACCCCATTTCCAGCATTGAGACTTGCATACCTCTACCAATGAATGGCACAAAAAAATGGTCCAGAGAGCCAAAAAACACAGCTGTTGCAAAGTCTAAGTTCTTTACTCCAACAATGACAGTGGAACATATTCCAGCCTCCCCATCAGGTACAAATGATAGACAATTTTACAGGCATAGGTTTTTTTTGTTTGCAACAGAAGTAATTCAATTGTTCCTCTTCTCCTTCTTCTTCTTCTTTTGTTTTGTTTTGTTTTTCCAGTAATCACAGACCATGCAAGTGGTAGGCCAAAGGATGTGGAAATGGTTAAAAAGAGAAAAGTTTTTTCTGCCACTGGGAGAACTAACTGGCCATCAGACTCTGGAAAGGTGGAAAAATTCCAGTTAGAAAAGCACACTTTTCTGAGAAATCAAGGGAAGAGGCAAGATAAACTCATCATCTCAGGAGATTCCTGGAGATTGTAGTTTGATGAGCTTACGGAGTATGTGATGCACTTTAGAAAGATTTCAATTACATATGGTTGTGCTTTCTAAACTCAAACTTTTGTTATCTAAAAAAAAGCACGTGTGTGAAAAAGCTCATTCCTCACTAATGTCAGACAAATCATTCTAACACCTATTACTTGCTGTATCAGTTGTCCAAAGGAAGATTCAGTGAAATAGCATCTTATCCATTGCAAAGTAATTTGAAAATGTATATCAAGATCTATCCTAAGACCCAGTAATCCCACCATTGAACCTATATAGTAAGGAAATAATCTTGAAAATAAGGGGGTAAAACCTTTGTGGTTAATTCATTGCAGCACTCCTTACATTAGAAACGCAAAGAAACTAAATAACAAAAAAGCCAATTAAACAGTATGATTTCACCAGTCTGAGTTCTTGGATGCACACACTGAAAACCACCAATAGCTTATTAAGCAGGAAAGGAATTTATTAGGAAAAGATGTCTGATCCCACACAAAACTAAAGAAATGGCTGGAGAAATCACAAGTAAGGACAACTATGCATCTGGGAATATTCCCAAGACCACAGCTTAGCACACTCACTCGGGTTAGGATGCCAGTGGTGGGACACTTCCCCCATCTCAGGGACTTCCAGCTGTCTCCGCATCTGGGTCTCTCTTGTGTGGCTCTATATCCCTTTGAGGAGTGCCCAGTTGGACACTAAGCCTTTTCCCCTGCCCTGGTTGCCATCAAGTAAGTAGAGGGAATGCCTGCCCCTTTGGGCTTTGGTATTATGAAGGGAGTTGTGCCTCCACCTATCTTTGGAAACTCGGAGGCATGATAGGAAAGATTTTTGATGCCAGGCATCAAAACACTACCAATTTCAATTAAAGTCCATCTCTGTGGCTTCCAAATATCCTAAGGCATTCTTCATGCCATTTTCCCTTCTAAAACAAAAATAAATGCTTCAACCAAACAAAAAGTAGCACCCAGCAAAAGGAAAGCACATCCAGCCTGTCTCCCAGGGAAACCAACCCAAAGTCTCCTCACTCACCGAGCACAGCAAGTGCTGGGGCTGTCGCTTCCAGCGAGCTTCATTCTTTATAATCTAAAGAAGGGAGATAAAAAGGAAATTAA
This sequence comes from Otolemur garnettii, assembly GCF_000181295.1. Taxonomy (NCBI): domain Eukaryota; kingdom Metazoa; phylum Chordata; class Mammalia; order Primates; family Galagidae; genus Otolemur; species Otolemur garnettii. The sequence continues at coordinate 919,228 of NW_003852400.1, forward strand.
ATATATTTGATAATTAAGAATATAAATACAGACAGACAAGGCATATGGAGAAACCGACTGAAACTGCAGGCTTCATTCTGTGACTGCTCAGGAGCTGCTGCTGAGATTCACACTCTCCCTTGACTGCGCATTCCATGTTCCCCCTGGTTCAGTGAGCATCCCTTTACCAGGTAGGGTGACCCAAACCCTGTCTCCTGAAGATTCTGAGCCTTTGCAGGTCTTGCAGACACTGAGGTAGGCCACGCTTACATTTTTCTCCTGGATGTGGCAGTGTAAGCACTGTCCCAGTTCCAGGCACACCTCCCTGCTGCCACCAAGCACTGCAGCTCCATTTCCCTTTAAGAGGCAAGATCAATCACCCCAGCCAAAATTATAAAACACCCTCCTTCTTCTTGCCTGCTTTTTTGAGACAAAGTCTCATTTTATCATCTTCAGTAGACTGCCACTGTTTCACAGCTCACAGTAACCTCAAACTCAGGCGCAAGTGATCCTCTTGCCTCAGCCTCCCAGAATGCTAGGATTAAAAGCATGAGCCACTGAACCAGGCCTTTGCTTGTTTTTCCTTTAGCTTGAGGATCCTGAAATAACTGGGTAGCGGTGTGTATTCCAATACAGTAGAACAAGCCTTGGATCATACAATAAAAACAAACTTCCTTGAGACCATAGCCCAAAGTCATAGGTACAGAAAGTAAAGATTTTGCCTGTTAATTACTCGGCTGTAATTGTGAGCAGAGTCACATGTATTTCCAGTCTTGGTTTCAGACCCGTGCATTCTGCCTACAGGGAGTTTCATCAGCTGTCATTGTAGAAGCCATGGCTCTGCCTCCTACCTTAGAGGGGTAAATGTGAGCAGCCAAAAAAAAAAAAACAAAAAAGGAATTAAAATAGGTAAAGCACCTGTACACACACAGTCAGTTGAAAATATGATTAGATGATACATTTTAGTTATTTATATAAATTATTTACCTATATCAATCTACATACATTTCCTTCGATTATATTGTCCTAATAGTTTTGTAATTTGAGTTGACCAGAAATCACATCTACCCAATACACTGGGAAATCTGATAAGGTATGTGAGGGACCAACATGGTGAAGCTGGGATGGAAGGTAAGCATCTCGGAGCAGGGCAGGAGCAGGGGGCAGGAGTAAGACAGCCAAGTTTGAACTCCAGAGGCCAGGGAAAAGCCTCTGGAACTCAGCTAGTCACCTCAGAAAGTCAATGTAAGTAAAGATCAGGAAACAAGTCACTATGAGGTAGCTGGTAGAGTCCATTTAAGGAGCCGATTCTCTCTTTTGTTCCAGATTAGACGCTAATTGCAGGTGAGGGCAGCTCAGAGCCAGTAGGTGAAAACGGGTAAGAAAAGCACCAAGGTGGCACAGTGGCGTGAAGGAAATCCAAAGGCAGATCCTGGCAAAAACACATGAGCTTTTGTGGGGACAGGCTGGAAACTGCTGTCCAATATCCATTTACCACTTCTTCCTTTGGGGAACAGAACTCCATGCAGTAGATGTGCTGCCAGGGGGAGCGCGGCCTCCACGTTTTGAGCCAGCACATGGCCGCCTGCCTAGGAATACTGCACTCAGCCTCCCCTGCAGTCCGTGTGATCGTGTAACTAACTTCTGATCAACAGGATGTGAGTGTGAGGATTTGCGTGCAAGTTCCAGGGCACGATGTTAACAGGGAAGTGTGTGTCCTCTGTGGTTGGCAGAATAATGCCCCCAAAAGACATCCATGTCCTGATCTACAGGACCTGTGACCACGTTATGTTACATGGCAAAGGGAAATTATGTGTACAGATGGAAATAAGGTAGTAATCAGCTGAACTGGAGATGGGGTGATCAAGCTGGTTTATCTAGGAGGACCCAGTATAATCATAAGTCTCCCTAAAAATGGAAAGGGGCAGAGGCAGGAGAGTCAGAAAGACAGCAGGCTCAGAGGTCCTGGCTTGATGTTGCTGGCTTTGAGGATGAAGAAGGGGGCTGTGAGCTGAGGAAGGTAAGTGGCCCCTAGAAACTGGAAAAAGCAAAGGAAGGGATCCTCCCATAGGGCCTCCGGAAAGGGGCCTAACCATGCAACACTGATTTTACCCCAGTGACCTGCATCAGACCCTTGACCTACAGAGTTGTAAGAAAACTTGTGTTATTTTAAGCTGCTAAGTTTGTGGTAATTTGTTATAGCAGCAATAGGAAACTCATACCCTCTCTCTCTTTGTGGCCGGGTTTTCCTCTTCAGTTGGGCTAGACTAAGGTGAGGCTGCTCTAACCATGTAGATGAAGATAACACTGGTGAAATGAGGTCGAGGAAACTTAGGTCCCTGGCTGACTGGACCAGTCAGGGTCCCAACAGGAAATGGGACACTTTAGTAAGGAGGCTATTTACAAAGGTATCAGCAGAGTGGAGGGACGCCATGAGGGCAGTGTGGATCCCACAGCCAGCAGCCAGCAGGGGTCCTCACCACACTTGGCTTGAGGAGTGAGAGGGTGACAACTGAAAAGTGAAGAGAGACTGGCACAGGGTCCACTCTGCAGGAGCTGTAATCTCTGGGCAAGGGCTGCAGCCAGCTGTGACAGCCCGGGAGCAGATGTTGGGGGACAGATGCCCGACATCACTCTCCTCCCTGCACAGTCTCTTACTGGTGCCTCCTGTTGGCTAAACAGACAGACTGGGTCGATGCCCCCATGTAGCTCAGCCTCCTGAGGCAGACAGAGGGGGGCAGGGAGAAAGGAGAGCCCCACGCCTTTTGGAGTTAGTGTGTACCTGACTCCCTTGGATACCTGCCAACTTAAACTTGCATAGGAAAGAAAAATGTATCTCTCACTTATGTCCCTGTGACTTTGTTCTCGCTTAAAGCAGCTGAACCAACATCCTCAAATCTTTAGGGTACTAGAGGACTCCAAACTCTTCAAACTGCTGCAACAGTCCCCTAAACCCTGCAGCACAGGGACAGTGGACCAAAGGTCAAGTGATAAACGCAAAGCCTGGCTTGTCCCCTGCATGACCTCGGGCAAGTCTCAACCTGCCTAAATCTCACGTCCTTATTTCCTTCAGTTGGAAAATGCTAATAAATATACTTGGTTCACCTCCCAGGGCTGTGAGCTAATTCCCATGAAAGGGCTTTAGTATTACAGAAATCCTCCAAGCCACTATTACATTGTGAAAGTTATACCCGCATCCCCATGCGCCATCCTTCCTGTGGTCCCACCTGCCTTAACACCCTGCTTGCTCTCTCCACAAACCCAACCTCCCCCCACTGCCCTGAAGGCTTCTCTCTCTAGCCTAACTCAAAGCCCTTTTATCGTCAGCAGCTGATGAAGTTACGCAACTCATCTAACCAGATAAGAAGTCCCATGAGGATGCAAAGCACGCACTTGGGCACTTTTAGGTCCTTTATAGCACTTGGGACAGTGTAAAGGGCACTGAATACTTGTTCACTTATATATTAGTTCCATAAATTGACTCAAAATTGAGGCAAACCAGGCAGTCCTCAGACCATCATCACCAAGTTAAAACTTTTTCAACTGTAATATGAAACCAGTTCTCCATATGGTTCAACTCCTTTAAAAATGGAGTTGAGAACAATTCAAATTTTTACCTCACATTTAGACAGAAAATGTCCAATGGCAATGGGAAAAATAATCTCTCTTCCCATCTCTCCTACTCTCAACTAAACACTCTATAGCAGCCATTAAATATCCTCTCCTAGGCCAACCGGGGTGGGGGTGGGGGGCCACGCCTGTTATCCTAGCACTCTGGGAGGCTGAGATGATAGGATCACTTGAGGTCAGGAGTTTGAGACCAGCCTGAGCAACAGCAAGTCCCCCTCCTCTAGAAAAAATAAACACGAAAGCAGCAAAATGAGCTGGGGTAGTGGTGGATACATTCCGTCTCAGTTGAGGCAGGAGGATCACTTGAGCCCAAGAGTTTGAGGTTGTACTGAGCGATGATCATACCACTGAAGGCTAGCCTCCACAACTGAACAAGACTCTCAGGAAAAAAAAAATGCTCCTCTTTCTTGAAACTCCTCTCCCTAAAAGAACTTCTCCAGACCAACCACAGACATTTCATTCTCTGGCCTCTTCTCTTTCCTCTCAGATCTAGTCTCTTTCCTTCGCACTGTGTAGCTCCTGCTTTCCCCAGCTCTGTGTGTCTGAGTTTACAAGATTGTCGCTATTTTCCATATCACCTGGCTATAAATTAGGGTGAGTCACTCCCTGATGAAAGGCAGGGCCTCAGCCAGATGCTTCCCGAGCAGAGCTCGCTGAGCTGAAGAGAACGGTATCTTTTCCACTCAATTGACTTCATCTAGAAAAATTGACTCCATTAAGTAGCTAAGCTGAAAAAATGAAAGGACATTTGAAAACATTTATAGGTAAATACAAAAGAAGGTGCCAAAAAAGAAGAAAGGAAAAAACTGTATTAAAATTATATTTATAACCTGGATGGAGTTGAAACACATTCTTCTAGTAAAGTATCTATCACAGGAGTGGAGAAGCAAGAATCCAATGTACTCAATACTAATATGAAGGCAGTAGATGACCTAATACACACCCACATAAGAGAAAACCTCAAGGCTCGGCACCTGTAGCT
>NW_003852400.1:924131-926886 GCF_000181295.1 Otolemur garnettii
GGGTGCCTGTAGTCCCAGCTACTTGGGAGGTGGAGGCCCGAGACTCGCTTAAGCCCAGGAGTTGGAGGTTGCTGTGAGCTATGATGCCACAGCACTCTACCCAGAGCAACACCTTGAGACTCTGTCTCAAAAAAAAAGAAAAAAAGAGAAAAACTCAATCAATTCAAGTTGGGGGGTGGGAGAACAAGTGAATAAGGAGAGGGAAGGCAGGAGGGGGATGGTTGTACCCACTTGATGGGCACAATGTTAGGGTATATGGCATACGTCTTGGGAGTGGGATACAATTATAAGAGGGACTCTACCTAATAAACATTGTGACCTAATTCTTTGTAGCCTCAAATTAACCTGAAACAATAAAAAATTCTTTAAAAAATGTATTTATACGCCTGTATTTACACTTGTAAGATTTAACACAAAATTTATATAAGTGCAAATATGTATATGATTGTCAATAGTCTTTAACCATTAAGCAAATTTTTAATCAAACCCTCCTGTACACACCCCACCCAGACATACCTGCCCCTCTTTGTCCCTTGCCCTTCCCCCAAAACAAGCTTAAACAGAACACTTGTGCTTCTAACTAAAATTCTTTCCCAAGCCCTGATGCTGGTGCTTTAGTGCAGTGAAGAATTTTAGAACTTTGGTGACCAAAGGTCTCACAGGCGTTTTTCCATTGAAAGCTATAAGGCTTCCGACCACTAAGCCTCCTTCTCACAGTATATCAGAAGATGGCCGGTCCCCTGTTCTGCTCATTCATGTCTCCTGCCCTCAGCCCTCTGATTCTTCTCTCTCCTTAGAAGACAGCAAAGGGTTTTCTCCCACCTGCAAAATAAAGCAGCCTACTCAGGAATTCTCTTAATGCCTGCTCGTCCATCAGCATTGAGCTTTTCTTCCTGGGCAATAACTCAACCTACATTAAATCTTCAGCTACGTTCATTAATGCCAAGAGCCGCCACTCTAGAAGGCTTCTGCCTCCCCAGCAACCTGCCTCTGATTCGGCCTGCCGACTGCACAAGCTGTCACGGACACAGAGCAAGCTTGTCACAATATATTAAACATATTTAATTAGAATGTGCACAGCCTTTGTGCAAGGATAGAAAGTCTTTTCACCACCACATGAATTCTGTGACTTTATCAGTCACGTGCCCAGGATTCATAATAGTATCTGACAGGATCCCCCACACAACCATAGTTTCCCTTTGATGATGAACACCAAATGCCTGGCGGGTAGCAGGAGAGCTGCATTTTATCTTACATTCACTAGGTGGCAACAAATTAATTGTGCTATATCTCAAGGCTCTCTCCAACCTTCCCAACATGGCACCGAGATTCAAACTCTAATCTTCAGTTCTGTTACTTGCTTATAGTAAAGACTTTGAAATATTTAGCCTAGAAAATGTTCATTTATAAAAAACTTACAATGCGCCAGCTGGAATGTATTATCTGTAATAGATTACCTGCTGGGAAAAGACAAAATAACCATCAGGAAACTGCGTACTAGACACAGCTGGGCAAATGTCAGCTCTCACATGATTTTCTCCTAGATGTTGCCTCTCATTCGGGAAAGAGGTTTAAGAAACTCTAAATAGATCTGAAATATTCCCTAACTCCATGTCCTCATTTTCTGAAGACTACTAAGGTTAACGTAGCTGGGGCCACACAGCTAGTTCGCAGAAATGCCCAGGCAAGTGTGGTAAGAAATACAGAGTGTTCTAAAGAACGTACACACATTTTTAAGAAAGAAAAAACCACATTGCAGTTGTAATATTCATGTTTGACTTCTGCAATCATAAGAGATACAAGATAACAAGTGTTCAGGATATATGCTGAGTATTATGATTGTAATACAATTTTTTCCTTTCTTAAAACATGTATATATTTTTTAGCACCCTCCGTATACCCTGAGAAAATGCTCCCTATCATACTCTTTCAAGACAACCTTTTAAACCAGTACTGGGCTCTATGAAGTGATCTGTCAAATACAGCTAGCCATTTTTTAAAAAAATTCTTTACATAAAATTGTTTTAAATTTCTTTACATAAATGGCCTATGCTATATGCTAAATATTTTGGACATGTGAAATATTTTGCGGAAAGTAATTCTGCTTGAAAAAAAACAAAGGGCAAAGTAGCTAACCAAATAGAAACACTTTCTATGAAATGTTATGGAACAAAAGTGTATAATCTTTTGGGACTAGTATGCTTTTGAGAGTAGCCAACTAAGCAAAGATACAGTTGTGGCTAGTAAACACATTCAATAGAATGAGAGTCATCAAAACTTTCCCTCCTTGGGCAGTGCCTGTGGCTCAAAAGAGTAGGGCGCTGGCCCCGTATGTCGGAGGTGGTGGGTTCAAGCCCAGCCCTGGCCAAAAACTGAAAAAAACAAAAAAAAAACAAAACCCCTTTCCCTCCTGTTTTTAAAAATAGGGCTACACATGTAAATGACAAAGTAAGCTCTATGTTACAAATGCATTTATTCAACAAAATTCATTTTCTGTAGAGGAAAACAAAAAATAAGCCTAGAAGAACTGCTTGGTTGGGAAGTATAGTTTAGGTGATATACAACTAATTCCTAGGACTCTGTAATAACCCAAATGGAAATCCCTATTAATACCTCTGTTAACATGAATATCTAATTTAACTCAAAACTTTCTCTTGATTCTGAGTTTCTTGAGTCAATTAAAGAGATAACTTATAGTTAACCTTCCAGAAAGGGTTAGAAATGAAAGATAAATCAAGACTACAAATCTAACAGC
>NW_003852400.1:927176-942323 GCF_000181295.1 Otolemur garnettii
AAAAAAAAAAAAGCCAATCTATTTGATGTGAGTTTAAATGATAATTTTTCCTTTTTAAAGCTCAGTTCTGTTTCTTAATTCTTCAGACTGCCATCATAGTCTATATAGCAAGTACATAAAAATGTGTATAATTTTGTCAACAAACTCAATTATCTTTCAACCCACTTGGGGGGGGGCAATTCTAATACACAATTTGAAAGATTTAAACATTTACATAAGCACATTTCTTTGTAAGAAACAAAGTTTCCACTCTGAACACAGCTTGCCATATTTTGATTGGAACATTAGCAGCAAAGAAAGTGGTTAATAAAAATTAACCATGCCAACTATAACATTGCACTCAAACCCAGACAGACCACACTTCCTGCTCTGATCAAACTCCAGTTACTATAAAGTATCTGCATGTTTCGCAGAATCAGCAAGCTTGCTTTATTTTTCTCAGTTTTAGTTGGTTAGAAGACACATCATGGGAATGTGAACGTTGTCCAATATCTCTTTCCGAGTCTCTTAAACTTCATTTCTAAATATAAAAGGTCATTTTGAAAATACATACACAGGAAACTCTTAATTTTGAAATGTTTTATTAGAACAAGGGCTATACATGTTCATTATAGACAAAAGTCATAAAACAGTTTCATTGAATATTTTGGGTTATATAGATAATTCCCAGGTGGACTCTTCTATGCCCACAATGTATATACATTTTTGTAATTGGAACCTGATGCCCCTCTCGCCCACTTTTAGAAATAGGCTTTATCTTTTTAGGCAACTATTCGGTATTGCATTACCTGGGTCCAGCATAGATATTTTAACTTATCTATTGATGGTTGTTTAGATTATTTCCAGTTTTTCTATGATAATATTATAAACATATGTATATGCATGTTTGGTATGTTTTCCCCATGGAAGTCAAAGTGAAATATATTTTAATACATACTTCAGATTTCCCTCCTGAAAGGTACAATTCTACCTTACACATAATCACTCACACTAGTGTCCTCATAAGCACCATTACAGGCAAGGTGACCAGACTTGAGAACTTTCACTTAACATTACATTATCCCCACCTTGATAATCAGCCTCTAGCATGACTGTGATCCTGTCGTCACTTTTTAGTTTTCATGGTAGATAACACTCTCCTTGTTACAGTACAGGGTGGTCCCTGAACAAATTATTATGGAATTAATATTTTATATATTAATACTTCATGTACCTAAACCATAGCAAACGGCTACTGTTCTGTGTTTCCCGCCGAATAAAATGAAACATGCTTTGTGCTTTTTAAAGTGTGAATGCGTACTGGCCATGACTCATTCTGCCTAGAGAATTCTCTAAGAATGGCTCATACCCAGAAAGCACAATGGGCATGGTCCCAGGCATTTATTCCTTTGTTCCCAAATGCTCTCAGCAAGTAAGTATCTGCCAGGTGCCAGCTCTATGCTCAGCACTGGGAAAACCAAGATGCTCTCAAGGTACCTGAATGCAGCAAATAAGAAAAATCTATTCATACACTAACCGGGGACTTGAGGAACACTCTCTCACCACACACCTGCAACATACTGTGCACCGTGCTAATGCTGGGGACACAGTGGTGGTGGTGCCTGAGCTCATGGCACATCTAGAACAATCTAGAAAGACCTCTAGTAGGCATAAGTCCAAGCATTGTGCCAGGGGGTTGAGAGGATTCCACATGTGAAGTGCTATCAGAGCTGGGCTTTGAATATAAGCAAAAAGCTGGCTCACAGAGAAGGCGGCATTCCAGATAGAAGGAAGTGTAGGAGCCAAAGGAATTGGCTCTGCCATTGTGAGTCTGTTGAGGATGGGAGGGGAGGCATTGTGATAGGCTGATAGGCTGAGATTACAGAGACAAAGGAGAATAGAGGGAGGCCAGATGTCAAAGGGCCTGTACCCTGACTAAGGCATCTGAACTTTGTACTTGTGTCACAGATAAGGAAACTGAGGCACACAAGGGCGGCGTATTTACCATGGTTCCATTTTAACAGCTTGTCATATTGTTTAGTAAATCCATTAGTGACAGTGAATAGTGCATTTTAATTCCATAAACCTTGGAATCTGTATTTCAAAGAAAGAACCTAGACTTAACCAATTATTTATAGCCTACTTTCTTCAAAGTATGACAAACATCTATATTTCAAAATAAAATTTGGTTAGAATTTGTTTTTTAATTATACCAGCTTAATTACAGAAAAAAAAAATAAAACTGGAAAAAAAAAACAAAAACAAAAAAACCCAAAAAAAGGTGGCAAGAGTCACCTTTAACCCTTACCTCGTATAGTCCCCACCTCCTCCCCTAAAGTACCTACTATTCTCACTTGCTATGCTTCTTTCTAGAACTTTATCATTTACATGTATTTATAGAAATAGAAAATTATGTTCTTCCACCAAGTTTAACCCTTCGGTATTTTACCAACAGCATATACACTTAAGATAACACTGGTCTTCTTCTAAATGTAGACTGTCTACCATTAGTATATTAAAGTGCTTGGCACATAATAGCTACTCAAGAATTGCTTGCTAAAGAATGAAAGCTATGCTGCTGATAAGGCTTAAGATGCTAATTAGATGGAAAGGCAGAGCTGCCAAAGTCAAAGGTCAACTAAGTAATGGTGACTTTTACCACCTGGATTAAAAAGTCCTTTGGATAGATGACTGGATTGTCAGCCCCTTACTTCATGATTTCCAAATAGGATCACTGAGAAATCATTTAGTCCTAGCATCTCACTAGGCTAATATCAGCATTTCATTAGCCATTCTGCAGAGAACAGACACATCCTACAACATCGTTGCCTGGCAAACAGCCCGACATTTGAAACAGCACTAATCCTGGAGTGAGCCCTAGTGCTGACTTGTTTCTGATGTGATAAAAACACAGCACTCAGCTCTGGGTGGGCTGGCCTTCATAAATCTGATTAGCAGCCTCGGTAGCAGCAAGCGCAGCAGCTAGGATGAAATAAATGCTCTTTTTCCAGAAGAGCAGGCTTTTTCTTTTAGGGAAACTGCAGTTGTGGAGTTAATTCATCTAGAAGGCCAAGGTCATTATGGTTGGGAGAGAGGAAGTAAGCAAGCCACTGCTACTTGAGAGAGGAGATGGGTTCTCCTCGCATTTCCATCACTTCCGAAATGGCCTCGGGGCAAAGATCCACGTCTTCCCAGGGTAAAATGCTGGACTGGGAATTAGGACCCAGTCTTAGTTCAAGTCATGAATAACAGTGGTGGGGTGTTTAATTTGCCAATTAAATCCAGTTTCCTGGATCACCCTAGGTAATAATTAACAACCCGGAACTATGAAATAGTACAATCTACTCTCTTGCTGCAAACCCATCATTTTGAGCCTCTGGCACAAAGGTATTGCCTGAACCTTACAAGTCTCAAAATACAGGTTAACAAGAAGCATTTTTTCATTCAATAAGCACTTTCCGAGCACCAGCTCTGTGCCAGGATTATATAACTCATTGGGAGGTACGGTGAGGATTTCAGGTGGTCACCAGGAGCTGAATTTAACCTTTCAAATAAAGAATCTGGATTTTTTAAAAATCAGAGTTAAAGAAGATCCTTTTTTTCCTCCTCCTGCTTTTATAGTTTCAGCATCCTTACAAAGTGGGGGCAACTACACACTATCTGCTAAATTAAAAACTTGAAAATAATCTTTAAAATAGGATTTTAGGTGGATCACTGTAAGACGAACTGGGTTTTAACTAAGAAAACTTTGTCTCAGATTTAATACGTATCAACCACTGAGTCAGCTGCCTATTGGAGTTGACCTCAGCATTTTTCAATAAACACGGTGATTCACCCATGAATGAAGGTAAAAATATAATATGCCAGAAAAATGAAGCTTGTGTTTGTGACTAGTATTCAAGTCTCAAAGTGTTTAATTGACTATATTTAAGTTAATTCCCCTATGAATCTGATAAAAGAGCTTTCCTCAGCGCTCTAGCCCTTCCTCAGACATTAATCTCTCTCCAGCTCATTTTTAAAGAGCCAGGTTAGTAACCAGGTGCTAAAATCCATAAACAAAGAATAAATAGTGAACTGAAAAAACTTGCCCTACTTAGACCTTCCTGTTAAATATAGATTAGAACGTTTTTAAAAAGGTTTGGAATTTATAGGCATAGAAGGGTAGAAACAAAATGTCACCCTATATCTCCCAATGAGTCTTGAAGGAACCTTCCTGAGAGGTGAAATGGGATGGCTATGCAGTCTTGCAGAAGGCCTGTAAAAGCTTGAACTAGGTTTTCTTGTGCCTATTTTTGTGACTATCTTAAAGCATTCAAATATAGATTTGGATGCTATAATCTATAACATTTTAAAAAATATTTATGAATAGGCCACTGACTATTTTTAAAGTGTTTATAAACAGCTGCCTGCTTTGGTCAATATGAACTAGCTTATGTTGCAGTTTAAAGCCTCCCAAATATCAGGCTACAGACAACAAAGCTTTCTATCTCTCTCATTCTACATGTCTAGAAAAATGTATTGGCTAAGGTAATGTGTGCTGACTTCCAGCACAGCTGACCAAGATGCTCCAGGGCAGTCTGCAGGGACCCACCGTTCTTTTTCCCTTGGTTTTGCTTTTCTTGTGTGTTGGCTCCAGTCTCAAGCAGCTTCTACCAGCTCTAGGATGACATCACATAATTCCAAGTCCAGGGGGAAAGAGTTTTTTCCCAGGTTAATTCCAACAGAAATCCCAAAGTCATCCTAACTGGAAAATTTGATTTGCATAACCCATCTCCGAACCAGTCACTGGAGACAGGGAAGTGGAAACGCAGGGAATAGCCTAGAGTTCATGGAGGGATTAACCTCAACCAAGTTTCGTGGCTGAAATATGAGAAGACCAGTCCCTCTAAGTAAGGGAATCCAAGTGATGTTACCAGTTGAAGGGAGAATGGATGTGAACACGAGACCAAATAACAGTTTGTATTATATGGTCTGAGACCCGAAGTGCCTGGACTACCTGCCAGATTCAGGATCTGATTGTTTCCATATTACAGAAGGTAGCAATAATGACCTCTAAGAGTTTCCCTAACAGTTATAAAGAAAGTTCATTCAATTTCACTTATTCATCCAAGTAGATATTGAGTATCTATAACAGAAACTCTGCTACCTGATGGAAACAAGAAGTCTAATAAAATACAGTCTCTGCCCTCAAAGAGCTCCTGGGGGCAAGGACATTAAAACAGAACTACAGTTTACTCTTCTACATATTAAAAAAGAGATACGTACAGAATACTGTATGGCATTTATCCTGAACGTTACTGGTCATTGACTTTACCTTCCTATATGAATCTTGAATCTCACAGAATACACTTGAATCTGATTTTTAAAACAGCAAAAATCTAGCATTTTTCATAAGAATGTTATGTAAATGGTTTCAGGATCTAACAATCAAAGTCTAGAATGTAATAACCTGTTGTTTCACTGTCAATCAGGATTTAAAATGAGACAGATAAGTGGCATTCTAAGACTAGGTGAAAGTGAAGGTGACCTTGACAATGGTTCTTGGTTTTTTTTTCTTCAAACAAAAATAATAAATGCCTTAAGGGAGACAAACTGTCATGCATTCTTTGAGATGGAACAGCCAACAATTTGCGATCCCATCTGTCACTCAAAACCTTGTAGCACTCTCCAGGAAAGACCACCCTATGCTGAAATAGGCAGTGCCAAGTAAGGACAAGAGAGGGCTGTGTCATCAGCCAGTGAGTCCATGGACAGGCTTACCAACAAAAGAGATTTATTCCTCCTAAACATAACATTTTCAGAAATCAACAGAAATTGTATGGAATATAATAGACAAGAAGAATTTGTTCCTGAGTGCAAAGTATTCCTAAAATAAACTCAAGTCGAGTGGTGGTATTTCTTTTTCACCTTAACTTGAAAGAAATTCATATTAAGGTAGAAAGTGGGCAATTAAGATTTAAGGAAGTTTTGAAAACATGGAGACTAGTCTTTTACTCAAGAAACATTTACTGAGCGCCTGTAATGTGCCCCATGTTGTGCTAGACAATGTTAATGCAAAAATGAATGTTACACAATCCTTCCCACACAGTCTATTGGGAGATAAGGACATAAACAAATAGTTATGGCATTATGTCATATATGCTGTAACAGGCTTTTACAGGGTGCTGCAGGAAAGGCCCACAAAGAAAATGAAATGTTTCAGTGGCGTCTTCAAAGATGCAGAGTTCACTAAATGGACAAGGTCAAGGAGGGCTCACATAGCAGAAAGTCATGAAGGTATAAAGTGTGTCACGTATGGGGAAAGAGCAGAGGGAAGCCACTGACGGTTTTTGAACAAGGGAATGACATGCTCAGGGTTGTGCCTTAAAAAAGAAATTCTTCTAGGAGGATTAGACTGAAGAGAAGAGAATCCAAGTAGGAACACCCGCCCAGGAGCTGCTGCAGGCATTCAGCCAGATGTGAGGAGAGGCCAGGTGCCAAGGCAAGGCAATGAGGCTGGAGCAAGGAGACATGACAGCTAGTTGCTAGGAAACTACAAATAGGACCTGGTTATAGGGAAGGGAAGGAGGTGAATGTCCATGATTCCCAGGCGGGGTTGGCTTCATGCGCGTGTGACTGTCGCAGTCACACAGCCACCCCACCCCCACCCCCACCCAGGAAGCCCCATGCTAGATTTGGGGCACACTCTGTCATTGTCTTTACATTAAAAGAAGGGCTCTACATTTGTGTCCTGCTAATCATGTAGCCAGTCTTATTCCTAGGTTTCTGTCAAGCTAAGGGTTGGAACACAGGGCCAATAAATGACACGAGAAACAAAAAGATATTTTGTGAAATGTGGGGTGGGTAGAAAGATGAGTTTCATTTTGCAACACATGAATTTCATAGGCCATCAAGGTAGGCTATTCAATGGCCTGTTAGAAAGTGGACATAAATTCAGAGCAAAGTACAAGCCAGAGCTATAGATTGGTGTGGAGACACCAAGATCAAGTCATGGAGCTCCTGAATGTGGACAAGAGTGTGCAGAGGGACAAGAAGACAATCTTTTAGCACACTGATGTTTAAGGCATCAGAGAAGGGCAGGAGAAATAAACGGAAGAGGGGCAAAGTCCTGCAGGAAAATTTTGGCATTGTGTCCTGGAAGCCAAGGAGCAAGGAGTCTCAAGCAGGGTGAGATCATCTGAACCTTATGCTACAGAGATTCAAATAAGATCATAGGAGGAAAATGTCCTTTGCATTTGGCCATTAGAAAGTCAATGGAGATTATCAAGAACTGGGAAGTTAGAAAACATAGTGCAAAGAGGTGAAGCAGAAAGCAGAGAATGTGAGCCCAAACTGTGCTTTCCAGAACCTGAACTAGGAACTCAGGAGAGGAAGGGAATAAAGTAGAGGGTGTGTAGCATAAGGGGAAGACCTGTTTTTATTTAAGATGGGAGGAAATCAAGCAGGTTTGTATGTGAGGGCATTGATTGCAGTAGATGAGAGAAGTAGATACTTCAAGGGGAAAATACAAAAGACAAATGTGGGAATGGAAGGAGACAGACTCATAGATGGTGTGGTCAGAAAGCGAGGGATATACTCCCCCATACACACATGCACAGGCAACATTTTTAAAACCTCTAATTCTCTCAGTAGTGTTGAATTTGCTACTAAGAGAGGTGAGCAGGAGAGCAGGCAGGCTTGAGGGTGAAGGACCCCTTGCAAGGGGAGAGGATGGGGACCAGACAGACAGGTAGCTAGGAGGGCTCAGCCTCTGTGAGAGCAGAGGCCAGTCTTGAGTCAGAGCAGACAGATGCTGGCCATGTATATGGATGAAAACTTGTAATATGAAACTTTGGCCCAGGGTATTAAAAGCTCAATAAGGTGAAAAGAGATTTGGCTTTTACTATTTTTCTTTTTTTAATTAAACGATAGCTGTGCACATTAATGCAATCATGGGGTACATGGGTGTTTTCATATACTATTTTCTTTAATTAAGCTCTGAAGACTCTCCATTTCAATGCTAGATCCTCACAACAGCACAGGCTTTCCCAACCCAGACAGCACGGAGGACCCTAAGTATCAGGAGAGACAAAATCTCCCCTGCAGCAGGGCCAGTGCTGATTCAGTGAATAATTAATACCTCATCAAGACAGGAGGCTCCCACCTCCCTCGGTCCAGGGGACGTGTATAAACTGGTAAAGCAGCTTACTCTGTGGTCTAATGATTAAACTTCCCCGGGTCCTATTTCATTGCTGCTAAGTTAAAAACTGACCAGTTAGATTGGAAAGTAAGAAAGGTCTCCTAACAGAACTATGTTCCCCTTACTCCCAGCACATTTGCCCACAGGACGACTAAAGAATCTCAGGCTGTGCCTCCATCCATTGCTAAGAGCAGCAGAATTGGGCTAATTCAGAGAGGCTGGTGGGATCTGGTCACCAACCTCTTTTCCCTTTCCACCCCCCAGATGGTGAGCTGTTATTTAACCGGCCAGGTCACACACTTGCTGTTAGAGACACTTCATTAGAGGCCTTCTCCCCACCTCATTTGCATACAGTGGAGAATTGCTGAGATTGAGCTTTGTGGAGAACTGCGCCCCACCAGCGATCTCCAGCTTGGTGGCCGTGTCAACACTTCCACGGTGAGGTGGAAATGGGAGTCACTAACAATGGTGTCATTCGAGAAATTACCGAAATAAAGCTATCTTCTAGATTCAGGTAGGAAGTCGATTTAAAACAAAAAACACAGAACTATGTGTGTAATTCAATGCCATGACCACCCGGGTAGCAGGGGCCATAGGTAGGTCCTGAGTAAAAGTGAGCAAAGAATGCGCATGAACGGCGGTTTCCCTCCTTCGTAGGAAGATGCTGCACGTGTCACGCCCACCCCAAGCCCCCTGATACTGGGGGCGCGGTTCACTTTCCGAAGAACAAACGCCACAGGTCGACCCTCTTTCTAAAGGGTTAATCCTCCTTCCCCGAGCGCTCGATGCCGGAGTGTGTAGCCTTGAGCACCTTTCGGTGACTCACGTCTTACGAATGTAAATGCACGAGTCCGCGGTAGGTCCCGGCCAACCCCCACCCCCCAGCTCGGCGACCCAAACACCTACGGAGACCAGCCCCAGCGCATCCCGCCCCCCGCGCCGACGGCCCCTCCGCGCGCGGCTCTGGGGACGCGCAGCCACTGGCGGACCCGCGGGCCCTCTAGGGCACCTGCAAGAGCCACGACCCAGAGGTCACCGCAGACGCGGTCTTAAAACAAAAGAGGCCCCCGGGGCGGTGGGACCTGGCCCTCGCCCCCCGGCAGCGAGTCGCCGCCGCCCGCCCCCTCGGCCCTGCGCTCCGTGTGCGCATGAGCAGAGGCGCCTCCCTCGGTTCCTCCCAAGGCTAAACTTTCTAATTCCCTTCTTTGGGCTCCGCGGCTGCCAGGAGCGCGGAGAGCGCTCGCTCGCCTCGCCGGGTGAGGGAACAAAGTGGCTGCGCGATTTTTTCCCCTTCCCAGCCCATCCCCCGCTTCCGTGGGAGCGACAGGAAATGAAAGGGCCCCTCTCCCCTCTCTGAACATTTGCCTTTTTTCTTTCTACCTCTCCAGAAAGGAAGACGGGAAGAAAGGGCAGGCGGTGCGCCGGGCGTCTTCTCCCCTTCCTCTGCTGTGTCCCCTTGGCTGCGGGGACCGGCCATGGGGCTGCTCCAGGTGTTCGCTTTCAGTTTCTTAGGTAATTCCAGGGAAACGGCGGCGGGGAGGGGGTCAGACTGGGGCATGGGGGAAGAAAACCCCAAAGCCACTGGGAGCCCCACCTTCCAGGGGGCCTGGGGGTTCCGGAGAGGGACTGGTTGGAAAGGACGCCCCTGAGATTAAACGCCACCACCCTTGCCTCGGCGGTGGCTGGAGACCGCGCACGCGGAGCGCCGCGGACCCACATCCCCCGGGCTCTGCGCCGAGAGCTCTGGCTCCTGCGGGCACCCTAGGCTGGTTCACGCTGGGTTTCCCCACTGCAGAGAGCAGGCTCCCTGGGATGGAGGGCTCCCTAAGAACCAATTTCCCCCGAAAGTGCCCGAGCCCGAGCGCAGGCTTCGTCCTGGCAACAGATTGGGAACATGTGGCTTTAATTAACCATTCCCATTTGTCTCCGGATGGCACCAGAAACAGCTGGAGCCGGCGCTTCCCTGGAATGGCGAAGCCACTCCAGAGCCGCAGGGACTGTCCACTGGCCCCCTTACCCGGGGAAACGTCATCTACAGCGAAGCGCCGGCGACCCTGGCGCGTACACGCACACGCTTTCCTCCCTGCGCACAGATTTCCACGAGCACCCTCGCACTCTGACACCGAGGATGCGCCGGCTGCCGCGTGCACGCGGGTTCCCACGCGCGTGGGTGTGCAGCGTTTGGGGGCCAGGCTCCCTGTGCCCGGCCCCGGGCGTGTCGAAGGGGACGGTCTGCACATCCACCTTTTGTGGATGCAACTCCCGGGCAGATGAGGGTGACGCGAGCGGTGGTGGGTTTCCCGAGAAGGATGCGCTCAGCTGCTGCGCGAACCTGATGACGAGTCTGAGACTCTCCGCGTCTTTCTCGTCCCTGTTCTCCCAGCTTCTCTTTCGATAATCTCTCCATTTTGTCTTTTCTGTATATTCTACTTTCTTCCGTCCCTGCCTCCGCTGTTTCTTTTGCTTGGGCCCCACCCCCACCCTGTCGCCTGCCCTTTCCCGCAGCCCTGTGCGGAGCCGGAGTGCGCGCTCAAGAACCGGAGTTCAGCTATGGCTGCGCGGAAGGCAGCTGCTACCCAGCCACCGGCGACCTTCTCATAGGCAGAGCACAGAGACTTTCGGTGACCTCGACGTGTGGGCTGCACAAACCCGAGCCCTACTGTATCGTCAGCCACCTACAGGTGAGATTGGAGGGCTGAGTTCAGGCTCTGCTAGCGCCGCCTCCAGTCCAGACTGAAAGGGAGGCCCAGGGGACTCTGCATCCTGCCTGCAGTCCAGATAGGAAGCGCAGCAGCCGAGGAGTCCCGGATTAGGTTGGTAGCTTGCCCCATGTCAGTTTGCACAGTTGCATCCGCCAAACATTTCCTGCCGTCACCTCTGTCACCTCTGCCCGCATGGCCAGTGTGGAAAGGCAGGGCTGCAGACAGACCTGGCCCTTGCCTTGGCCTGGGGTCTCTAAAAGTCCTCACTTATAAAATTCCTTCCTCTTTGGAAATGTGTATTCAAGGTGGGTTAGGTGGTTTATCCTCTTCTCTACGAACTGAGCAGTGGTCTTGGGTTTTCCCATGCTTTCTCTTGGGTAAAGGATATTCTAGCACTGACAGACACCCCACAAGGAAGGTGATTCTAATCACAGAATGCACCCGTTTTCCTCTCCTCACTGGGTGCTGTTCCCATGTTCCCAAATAGCTCCATTAGGTAATATCAGGATCAGATGTTTTCTTTTTCAAAATGCCCTGGTTGCCATGGGTACCCTGATAGAGGAAGACCAAAATGAAATTTCAGGGTATTACATGTTTCTAAAAGTGGACCCAGATTTTAGTTTTCAGAGGTCATGTTTATACACAGCCAGAACTAATTTTAAAAGAAATTAGTGTAAACTATCCAGAATGAAGATCCTCTTCCTTGATTTCTGAAAAGCTGCTATCTCTGGTCTTCAGTCTCACGTGCAGTGCAAGTTCCAAGCTAATCGCCTGGTGTGAGGTCAGTCCACCCACCTGTGTGACTGCCCTTCAGAAGTACACTGTGTAGTGTGTAGCACAGCAGACGCCTCAGGATGGAGTCCCTTTTACAAAGCAGAAAGTCTCTTCTGGAGACCTAATAAATTAAACTGAAGGAATGTGGTAAAGTGGATTCCACTCATGTGCTTCCAGGTTTATACAGAGATGTCTAGACTGCTTCCTCCTGATTAGAGGGGAGACTATAATTAAACTTTTTTTTTTTAAGTTCTGGCAATTGTTCTCCAATACTAGTTTCCTTGACTACAAGTTAACGAAAGCAGTTGATATTATATTAGCATTTAAATTTTGCCTAAAATATTGTGCTAACATTTACTTGAGAGGCCAGGACATCCTGTAAATGAATCACCATATTCTGAAATCAGCTTTGACCAAAATGAGAATAGGAATACTTGTCTTAAAAGCAACTGGAGCCAGACCCTCTGGTTGATACAATTAGGCATGAAATCGTAGAGTGCCTTTCATAGGTAACAGAGCCTAAACAAAGGACGGGACATGCTCTTTTCTCACATATTTAGTGGTATAAAAACCGAGGCAGGAAGCGTATTCTCTCCAGGTCCCAGTGCATCCTTAACTTTTGATCTCTGTATCTTACTTAGTGCACCTTGCTAGTCTCCCAAATCATTTTGTGAAGAAGGTGGTAACTAACTATATACAAATATAAAAGGATAGTCACTTGATTTTTTCCTTAGTAGCAAGCAGCCTTGATCAAATGCCATTTGTAAGATATATACAGAGTGGCCATTGCACACGAACTTTATGGCCATCTTGTATATGGGTTTCTATATATTTAAGTCTTAGGATCATTTTCAGACTTAAGGATAATGTACCTTTCAAAAAATTTTGGTACAGAGCAGAGCTCCTTGCGGAAAAGGGAAGTGTTAAACTGTGTGGTTTATGATTTGCCACGAGGGAGTGCACAGAATGTAGAGACCTCAGAACTGCCTGGCGTCTGTGGCTCCCATTTTAGAAGAAAGAAAATGTGAGAAATTAAAAGTTTCTCTAAAACCTACCAGGGGTAGGGATCGTGTGCCCATCCAGGTCCTTACATGACACATTTCGACTGAAGCCAAATATTACAGAACAAATTCTTTTATTAAAAGAGGAGCAGCAGAGAAGGATGAAGCTTTTCTTGCTCCCTTTGGTGTTTAACAAAGAACAATCTAGAAATCAGAAGACTGCCGGTTCCCTACCCTGACTCTGTCTTCATTCTTGTTCATGTGCATATTGGGGTTCTTTGAATTGGCCCCAGGTTATAGTGGTCTCAACATGGCAGGACAGCCTGGTAACCCATTCTCCAGAAATAACCCGTGAGCCTACATGCCACCACATGGATTCACTGCATGGGCAGAATAGAAACCAAGAAATCTTTTTTTTTTTTTTGTAGAGACAGAGTCTTACTTTTTCGCCCTCGGTAGAGTGCAGCGGAGTCGCTCCAGCAACCTCCAACTCCTGGGCTTAGGCGATTCTTCTGCCTCAGCCTCCCAAGTAGCTGGGACTACAGGCGTCCGCCACAACGTCCGGCTATTTTTTGTTGCAGTTTGGCCGGGGCTGGGTTTGAACCCGCCACCCTCGGTATGTGGGGCTGGCGCCCTACTCACCGAGCCACAGGCGCCTCCCGAAACCAAGAAATCTTGTTCTGGAGTTCCCAAAGCATCTCTAAATGCTTCTGCCTAATACTTGGTTTCTGCCTTATTTAGGTTTTAGAAACACAAGCCAAAAGAATTGTATTTTTTCCTTTCATTTTCAGTTTGCTTGATGTCAGCAAAAATTCTCTAATTCCTCGTCTGCCTTTTAAACTTTAGAGTAAGCGTCTCTAGCTATTTATTGAGATAAAGGTTTAAGCCTAGGAATTTGATTTGATTACATCAATAGGTTGTGGAAAAAATGCCTTCTTTTACTTTTGACCTTGCATTTGTAAGAAAGAAGGAAATTATTACCAGGCATATTTTAGACTCAGTAAATTAAAAGTGGAAGATAAGTCGTTTAAGTAATTTTCACACATTCATTTTTCCTGAAGCTAGTCAGTTTGATTTTTATGTTGTGTAGGGTTTTTAAATGTAAACAAAAATTTTTGATGAAATTGCTTTCTAGACTCATGAAACTAACTTTATTTTCAGGAGGACAAAAAATGCTTCATATGTAATTCCCAAGATCCTTATCATGAGACCCTCAATCCTGACAGCCATCTCATTGAAAATGTGGTCACTACATTTGCTCCAAACCGCCTTAAGATTTGGTGGCAATCTGAAAATGGTATGTGGTTGGTATGGGAACCAGTTCCAGGAGTGTGACTGGGAACCTGGGTAGGGTTTACAGGCTCCTGGGCGTTTGTAATTACGATTGGCTTCTCTGTACTGTAATTAGGGCCTCTGACAGATTTACTGCCTGGAGCACTAACTGCTCCTAGTAAAATTTGATCCTGAAGCATGCACTTCCTATAAGAAAGCAGCCTTTCATGCTATAGACTAAAGGAGCATTTCATTGTCCTCATCCAGAGGGGGAGTTTGGGGAGAATGTATGTGCTGGGGATAGTCTGGGAAGACCCAATACTAGCTTAGGCCTTTATTCCTCTACAAAACATAATATGTTTCATTTCAATCAACCCCAAAGGAAAGGGCAGAATCACAGCCCCTACCACCATCCTTCCATCCACAGAAAATCTCATAATAGTAATAATAGTACTGAATAAGCACCATGATGTAATTTTTCAGAGACTCTGTCAATGTGGATATGATCCCAAGTTAAACAGTTCTAATGATTGTGTGAATCCAACCCCCCTTTTTTTCCTGTGCCATTTGGGTTTTGATATAATACATTCATCAAATATAATATTACTATTATTGTGAAAACTAAGCCCAGATGAATTTCATATTTGTTTCAAATATGAATGCTGAAATTTGGGGAATAAAGGTAGTTAAAACTACCTTTGTTTTTAAAACAAGTCTATGAGAAAGGGCTCTCAAAGAAATGAATCTCAGCCTGGCCACAAAGAGTATGAACACTACTTGACCTTTTTTTCTGTGCCCTACACCTGGGGAGCCTCTGGATGTTTGTAGTCATTTATCCTTTTGTAAAGAGGACCTCCTTTAATAGACTTCCTTGTCAGGTGGGCACAGTGGCTCATGCCTATAATCCTAGCACCCTGCAAGGCTAAGGCAGGTGGATGGCTTGAGCTCAAAAGTTTGAGACCAGCCTGGGTAAGAGTGAGACTGGTTGCTCCTAAAATTAGAAAAACTTGGGTGGCACCTGTGGCTCAAGGAGTAGGGCACCGGCCCCGTATACCAGAGGTGGTGGGTTCAAACCTGACCCTAACCAAAAACTGCATAAAAAAAAAAGAAAAACTAGCTGGCCATCCTGGCAGGTGCCTATAATCCCAGCCACTCTGGATGCTGAGGCAAGAAGATTGCTTGAGCCCAAGAGACTGAGGTTGCTGTGAGCTATGAAGACACAATGGCGCTCTACCCAGGG
>NW_003852400.1:943035-962879 GCF_000181295.1 Otolemur garnettii
TTTTTTTTTTTTTGAGACATTGAGACTAAGTCTTACTCTATTATCCCAGGCTAGAGCTCCTGCCTACTGTAGTGTCAGCCTAGCTTACAGCAACC
The DNA here is from genome assembly GCF_000181295.1 of Otolemur garnettii. Taxonomy (NCBI): domain Eukaryota; kingdom Metazoa; phylum Chordata; class Mammalia; order Primates; family Galagidae; genus Otolemur; species Otolemur garnettii. The sequence continues at coordinate 943,131 of NW_003852400.1, forward strand.
CCAAACTCCTGGGTTCAAGCATTCTGCCTTAGCCGCCCAAGTAACTGGGACTACAAGTGCCTGCCACAGGGCCCAGCTAATTTTTTCTACTTCGAGTAGAGATGGGGTCTCACTCTTGCTCAGGTTGGTCTCAAACTCCCTCCCAAAGCACTAGGATTACAGGTGTGAGCCACCATGCCTGGCCTATGTGCAATAGTTCTAAAGGAAGGTTTTTCTTAGTTAAGTCAAAAGTTAATCAGTTTCTACAGCTTTGAATCTGTGGGACAAAAAGAGTCTGAATGCCAGAAAGGAGATTTTTCACATAGAGGGGCTTGAGTTCTTTGTCACAGGGGATTAGATAAGATTAGACTGATGGAACTTAGTCTTTAGAAAGTCAGACTGATTGTTACTATAACCCTATCATCTCTGTCTGTCTAATAGTTCATAATTAAAGACGTTCTTTATGAATGTGATTTTATCTGTTTTCTGTGTGTTTTGCACGAGTTGTGTTTATGTGTGGTGGTGCTAAATGATCAGTGTTCAGGCAGAGGAACAGGCTTGGAATGTGCAGCTGCTTTTAACTTACCCTCCAGGATAATATATTCCTGGTCTGACAGAAATCAAATATACTGTACAAGAATGACCTTGTTTCTTCATGATTTTTCTTCTATATTAAAAAAACAACAACAACACAAAAAAACAAGAACAAAGAGGTAGTGCTTTATCAGGTTATAAATCTAAACAGAACATGCCTTTGGTGTGTGCATTGCCGCATATTCTGTTGCAGGAATGACATTAGTCTTGCTTTGTGCTTCCTGTTATTTCGTTATCTCTTAAATTTGAACAAATACTGTAGATTTATAAAAGCCTGGAAGAGGAGAGATGTATAGTTGCTTAGCTAACATTTCAACTCAAAAATAAACGTCCATGGTCGTTCTGTACTAGGGTTCTTTTTAATAAGTGAGATAAGGTTAGTTAGTATGATTATAATGTTTTTCTTTAACATTCCAACTAACTCATATCCGTTCGAGTGACCACTTTTCCCCCTGAATTGACTGGGCAGTTTTCCAGCAGGAGAGTTTATTTCAAAAGGTCCTCCTGATTTCCTGAAAATACACCCGTCTGTGACATGATTCATTCTGACACATTCCTGTCTTCCTGCATTTAAGACTTCCTTTGCTCTAGGAGATGGACCCCAGAAACACTCTCAAACACAGGGAATGTGGAAAAGTGTCCTTTACCAAACAGACAGGCTGGAGCACTCTAGGGATTGGGAAGGAGGTGCTTTCCATCTCTGGAATTCCAGTGGCCTTTTTAGTGTGTAAAGTGGGACCGACTGACCCACAGGGCATGGTGCAAAGGCTCATTTGTTTGTTCAGGCTTTCCCCTGAAAGGGAAGATGTTAGTATTTGTTCTGGGCCTGTTCGTTTATTTGACTGATTCTTTGTCTCTTCGGCATTGTTTTCCAATTGTGGAAATGCATCCAGAAGTTTCCCCATCGGGGATAGGATTTTCTAAGTTGGAGTATAACTAACATATGTGGTAGGCTCTTATTTATTTTCTTTGCTGCTGCATAGAGAAAAAGGAATATTTGTGTTTCTACGGGAGGAGGGTTGTGTCCCTGTGCATCAGACTGCAAGCTGACCCCCTCCTGTGCACAGGAAGTGCCTCTCCCCCTGCCCCCTTGGGGAGTCACTGGGCTTCGGGAGTTGGAAAGATGTTTCACTTCTTCCTAGGCAAAAGATGTCTTTCTTGACAGCACTTGAGGCATTCTGCCAGATGTCTTGTTCCAATGAGCAGATGCAGCATGTTGAACTTCAGAATGATTTGTGGAAAACTGAGGACTCATTCTGATTTGTGGTTTGCCACCTAAATAAGTACAAAGGATTATTGTCTTACTCTCAGCTTAAGGCAGAATGCAAAGACGATTTCTGAGGAACATAAAGATAGTTTTTTTTAAGAGACAGAGTCTCATTTTGTTGCCCTTGGTAGAGTACTGTGGCGTCACAGCTCACAGCAGCCTCCAACTCCTGGCCTTATGCAATTCTCCTGCCTCAGCCTCCCGAGTAGCTGGGACCACAGGCGCCTGCCACAATGCCTGGCTATTTTTTTGTTGCAGTTTGGCCTGGGCCAGGTTTGAACCCACTACCCTCGGTTTATGTGGCCGACACCCTACTCACTGAGCCACAGGCAATGCCTTGTAAAGATAATTTTTTTAAAAAATGGTCTCAACTATTCACAGATGTTCCTGTTTATCTTACTGTTTACTTTTTTATTTCTAAAAAAATCTATAGGCGTGGAAAATGTTACTATCCAACTGGATTTGGAAGCAGAATTCCACTTTACTCATCTCATAATGACTTTCAAGGTAAGAAATCCCTAATTTTCTCATGAATGACACAGGAGAGCACAGTGTGATTTGCCCATTTCAAAGCATATGTCTGTTGTGAATTGCCCTAAATGAGAACTTAAATATTGTTGCCATAAATTGAGCTAAGTTAAACATGGGCATGAATTACTACATTTAACAAATACTCTATCTTCATGGCAATAGGTAGAGAAGAGCCTCTGTTCTAAGGTAATTCAACTGTAAACTTTTAATTGGGTATCTTTTTATTTCCCAGAGAGTGAGACAGTGTTGACTCTCTCCCAAACCACAATAAAACATCTGGCGAGTAAATCCCTGATCCCTTGTGTTTATGTTTTAATGCTGAGTTGGGTAACTGAAAAGGAAGCATATTATCTTGGGTTTTCAGAGTTCTGCAGTATTTGTGGGAATGGTTTCACAGTTTCTTGAGTAATGTGGATGCCTTCTTCAATGTGGGTTTTCTCATTTTTTTCTTTTAGAGATGTAAAATGACTCCAGGACTAGGGAATGTCTCCATACAAAGTCCCTTTGTTTCTTCTTAAGCAGCTGCCTGGAAATAACAGACTTCCCATGGCTTAAAGTACATGTTGGCGCACATAAAACCCATAATTTACTTATTTTCTCAGATTAAAATCACTTTTGAATAGTTTTCAGTTGGGTTGGGGGCCTTATCTGTACCCTCTCAGTTTAGGAAAAGGTGCCAGGGATAGATTTACCATGTAGACAGGTAGCCATGAAAGTCTCACTTGTGTCTGCCACCAAAGCCTGGGAGGCCATGGGGCAAAGGTGGGTGTGGGGTCAGGATGTGACCAGGAGGGACACTGGGCCATGTGGTTCCCAGGCCTGAGCTATTTGTCCTAGGCCCAGGGGCAGGGAGGTGTACAATGGGACTGCAACACCTGATATTGAGCAGGCTGGGAGGGCTTTCACTAAGTAACTTGGCAGTCATTCTTTGTCACCAGCCCCTGTCCCTCCACTGGCACATGTTGAACCTGGTGGTTAATTTGATACTCATCCACACATGAGGATGTTTCCTTTATGTCATGTGACACCTGAAAATATGCAAAATCACCTGATTAATGTTCATGGTCCTCTGTTTGGCTTTGGAGAGGGCATCTGATCACATACCTACATAGTTTGAAGTTTGTTTATATCCAGAATTCTTTGGGGCACATAGTCTGTGGTTGAACACTCATTAAGTAAATGCAGTGGGCAAAGATCAGCTTCCTCATGTGAGTAAGAGCAGAAGGTCCAACAGAAGAGGTGGGGACTGTGCTGAGACCTAAAGAATGGTACAGGTTATCAGACGAGTTTCTGGAGGAAACTCATCCTTTAGGTCTGGCTCCTGTGAGAAAAGCAACATCTCTGGGCTTGGGTGGACTTGGATGTGAATCTCTGTAACCCTTTCTGGCAGTCATGGCCAGAGCTTTGGCTTTCCCATGTGAAAGGAAGTCAAACAGGAGGAGGAATAATCCTGCATAAGAGGACTGTGATGTGCCCCTCAGTTCTGGGCATAGGGATGATCTTGCTGCCCTGGTGTATAGTAGGAACTAATTTTTTTTTTTTTTTTTTTTTTTTAGAGACAGAGTTTCACTTTGTTGCCCTTGGTAGAGTGCCATGCCATCACAGGTCATAGCAACCTCCAGTTCTTGGGCTTAGGCAATTCTCTTGCCTCAGCCTCCCAAGTAGCTGGGACTACAGGCGCCTGCCACAACACCCAGCTGTTTTTTTGTTGCAGTTTGGCTGTGGCCAGGTTTGAACCCGCCACCCTTGGTATATGGGGATGCCACCCTACTCACTGAGCCATAGGCGCTATCCAGTGGAAACTAATTTTACAAATGCTGATTCTTGGCTTGTAGTAATTGAGCTACAGACATTTACTCATTTGAGTAAGTGAACAAAAGAATTCAACCATCTTCTGTTTTCAAGAAACGGTCCTACACTCTATGGGATATTTTAAAGATAGCATAGTGACTGCACTCTGGGGGCTTCCAGTCTTCTCAGGGAGAAAGATAACCTTGCAGATACCCTGTACCACATGACAGAATGTGCTAACTGCCACAGGAGAAGTTCAGACACTGTGCCAGCATGAAGGAGGGAGAGATTAAGTTCAGCCTGGGACAAAGGAGAAGGCTTCACAAGGAAAGGACTTGGAACTGTACTTGACCTAGGCCAGAAAGGTTGAGCAGTATGTCAGATGGCAGTGGGAGGAAATGGAAGAAAACTCATCCAGGGTGGAGCAAACTGAGACAAAGGTTTGGTAGGGAACAGACTTGGTTCAACAAGTAGTATGCGGCTTGGAGCCTGTGTCTCAACTGGCTAAGGCACCAGCCACGTACACCTGAGCTGGTGGATTCAAATCCAGCCTTTGGGCCCGCCAAACTGCAATGCCAGCTGCAATCAAAACACAGCTGGACGTTGTGGCAGGTGCCTATATAGTCCCAGTTGCATGGGAGGTGGAGGCAGGAGAATCACTTGAGCCCAGGAACTGGAGGTTTCTGTGAGCTGTGATGCCACAGCACTCTACCCAGGGCGACAGCTTGAGGCTCTGTCTCAAAAAACAAAAAACAAAAAACAAATAGTATGTAGATGTGCCTCCGGTTTGGAGTAGTGAGGGAGCAGAAAAGGGAAGTAAAAGCAGATTAGACTCAAAGACCCTGATTCCTTGCTGAGAAGTGTGAACTCTATAAGCCACGGAGCTATTGACATGAATATGGGCCCTGTCTTTCAGGAATTAGCCCAGGAGGAAAGGCAAAGGAAGGGAGGGGAGGCAAGAAGAGGGGGCAGATTGGGAGGCTCTTACTGAGGTCAGCATCCCTGGGGGTGATGTTAATGGAAACACTGGCTGTGAGTGCTGTGTTACTTGGAAACCTTTTTCAAGTTCATAGTATCCTTTTGCTCCATACTCCTGTACCCTCTGCTGCTCCTGCCTCTGAGAATTATTGTCAAGGGCAGTCACTTGCGTCCTTTAGAATCAAAGGTTGAACCATGAAGTGGTGGGAAGGCTAGAAGTGGAACAATGGAAGGAAAGGGCTGAATCAAAAATTACTTACAGTTCAAACTAAGTAGCTGGGAAGATGGTGAGACCACAGACAGTAGTGAAGTCAGGAAAGGACGGAGGTTGGGGACGATGACCAGCCCTTGTTTCTTCCTTGCCGGGTTGGCCGGGGAGATGGCTGATTGCTGAGTGGAGGTGGACTACCAAACACTCACCTCACATATATGCAGGTTATTTTTTTAAATAGCTGGATGATCTGGAACTCCTAGCTCTTCTGTTCATTAGATATCCGGAGGCAACTCTGCAGCAATGTGGAGAACGTTGATGACAAAGCAAAGAACATGGAGAAGTTTCTGTTCTTAGGTGAAATGTGTTGCTCTGGTTTCCAGCAGCTTCTTAACTCCACAGGAAATTGGATGACTTGTCAGGGTCTTTTGGGACTTAGAAGTTTCCAGAGGGGTGAGAGAAAGACGCACAGCCAGGACTGGCTTCATGCTTTTTCTCTCTGCTCTCTTGATGGGACTTGCTATTCTCAGGCATCCCCGGGTCCCGCGAGCCAGGACTCTGGGCTTATGGGGAGCTTGCCCTGCTTCTTGGCACACATGGTTCAGTTACTCATTGAATTTTTTTCAATTAATTTCCTTTAATTTACAATTCTTAGTCTAATATTCTCTTGAGTTTAATACGGTATTGTTTTCATGTATTCCAGGATAGGTGAAAAATAAGAAGCCGAGCAGCTAGTGATGAGTAAGTCAGAGAATCTGTCGAAGTATAACCTTCTATTTTCTTACCCTTGACTTTTTTTTATCAGAGAAAAAAAGCCAGCGGGATTATTAGGGGAAGACAGAAGGAGGTCTTGGCATATTTCTAGTTTTCACCCTTAGCTCTCACCCAAATTTCTGTCAGGCATTGCTTTGAATTCAGAAGCCAGTGCTTCTATTTAGATTCTGTTTTCTAGGTCAGCTTAACTTTCCTTTCATCTCCGTCCATTGTTATCTTCCTTCGACTTCCCCAAATACTCTCCCTGTGCTTGCCAGTGTGGAAACCTTCGCCTGCTTGCCTGTTCTCGGTGCTCATTTGGCAGCATCTCTCACTTCCACTTGACCCTGTTCCCCACACCCTCCTAAGTCTCCATCCTCCCCCGGCTTGGGGGTCCTTTTTCAGTTTCTTCTTTGACACCCATTTTTCAGTCTTCTACTGTGCTGTTAGCCAGTGAGGGAGGAAGGCAGGTTTGGTCTTATTCAGCATGGATTTCAGTCTAAGTTCTGCCTATGACTAGCGTGTCAATTACTTCTGAGCCTCATTTTCCTCATCTGTGAGACAAATGGGTTGCCAGGGTGTATTAGTTTCCCAGGCCTATGATAGCAAAGTGTCACAGACTTGGGTGCTTAAACAACAGAAATCCATTTCTCCCATTTCCAGAGCCCGAGATCCAGGTGCCAGTGGGTTTTGTGGAAGCCGCTCTCCTTGGCTAGTGGACAACTGTCTTCTCTCTGCATCTTCACAGGCTCTTCCTTCTACACCTGTGTTTTGTCCCGATCTCTTATTCTAATAAGGACACTAGTCATATCGAATTAAAGCCTACTCTCATGGCCTTGTTTTACCTGAATTACCTCTTTAAAGACCCAGTCTCAACATACAGTCACATTCCAAAGTATGGACTTAGGTCTTTAATATGTGAATTTTGCAGAAACACAAATCCCCGCCATAATAGAGGGTTCAGTGAAATAATGTACTTAGTGTTAATGGCTCCACTCTGTTTTCCTTCTCTGTCTAAATACATCTTCCTGGAAAACAGAGTTTGGTTCTCTGCATCTGGCCCTTTGCTTTTTTTTTTCTTTTGAGACATCACAAACCTGGAGATTTCAGATACTGTGTTTCTGTGTTGCCTCCCACCTTCATGGTTCAAGCTCCATTCTTGCAGCTGAGGGCTGGACCACTGTTTCTGATTGTCACTGGTGTCTCCACGTGGACACCACACATGTGCCTAGCCCACAGCTAAATGCCTTCACTCCTCCATGTCTTTGTCCTGGGCCACATCCACCCAGCTGCCCAAGTGCAGGCTCCTGTGTTCCTTTCTTGTACCTCGCTTTCCCCTGGAATCTGATCGATCACCAAGGGGAATTCAGTGTGTTCTACCATCACTAAATTTTCAGAACAGTCAATTCCATCCATTTCTCTCTATCCATGTTATGTTTGTTGAGTTAAAGCCTTCATTTTTTTTTTCTTGCACTTGGTTTCCCTGTATCTTGTATTGTTTATGTGCAGTAACTCTGCTCCAGAGTTATTTCTGTTCTTTTCTTTTTTTTTTTTTTTGAGATAGAGCCTCAAGCTGTACCCCTGGGTAGAGTGCTGTGGCATCACAGCTCACAGCAACCTCTAACTCCTGGGCTCAAATGAGTCTCCTGCCTCCGCCTCCCAAGTAGCTGGGACCACAGGCACCCGCCACAACACCTGGCGATTTTTTTTGGTTGCAGCCATCATTGTTGTTTGGCGGGCCTGGGCTAGATTCGAACCTGCCACCTTAGATGTATATGGCTGGTGCCTTAGCCACTTGAGCCACAGACACCGAGCCCAGAGTTATTTCTCTAACCTGCAATCTCATCACTTCATTCTGTCCACTTAAATTTTCTGAAGCTCCTTTTTGATTGCAAAAAGGTAAACACCTTCCTACTGTGTGCCAATTAACCCCTTCTGCCATGTGCAGACGCCTGAACCCCCCTCTGCCTGGAAGACACCTTGTTACTCACTGAGGATCCAGTTTGACGTCATCTCTGTGAAATAACTCCTACCTCTTTTTTTCTTGGTTGTAAGATATGCATAACATAAAATCTACCATTTAAGCATTTTTAAGCGTACAATTCAGTGGTGTTAGGTTTATTCACAATGTTCGGCAACCATTATCACTATTTCTAGAACTTTTCATCACCCCAAACAAATTCTATAGCCCTTAAGCAGTAACTCCCCATTTCCCTCTGCCCAGCCTCCAGTCACGTCTACTGTACTTTCTGTCTCTATCTACTTAGCTATTTTAGGTAGTTCATGTAAGTGGAATCATACAATGCCTATCTTTTGGGGCAGGGAGCTAAGGCAGAAGGATCACTTGAGCCCTCAAGTTTAAGGCTGTAGTGAGCTGTGATCATTCCATTGCACTCCAGGCTGGGCAACAGAAGACCCCATCTCTAAAAATAAAAAAATTTGTCCTTTGGTGTGACTTATTTTACTTAGCATAATCAGGGTTCATCCATGTTGTAGCATATATGAGTGTTTCTTTATTCCTTTTTACAGCTGAATAATAATTTATTGTACAGTCACAGTTTGTTTATCTATTCGTAGTTCATGGGCACTGGGATTCTTTCCTTCTTTTGGCTATTGCAGTAGTGCTTCTGTGAGTATTCATGTCAAGGGTCTATTCGAGGTCCTAAATTCAGTTATTTTGGGTATAACCTAGCCGTGGAGTTGCTGGATTCTCATTTCCTTAGTAATGATCCCTTCCTCTTCTTATCCCAAAGTACACTGCTCTGCTTTACACCCCTGTCTGTACTCCCTGGACTGTACGTCATTTACTTGTCTCTACAGATGGCTTATAGGCTGCAGGCTGGTACTGAGTAGGTTGTCATTACACAGATCTATTGAATACTAAATGGACAAATGAAAGAACAAGCACTCAGACTGGTCAGTCCTTTGTGGGCTGGGGACTAAGTATAACCAAGCATGTTTGCTATTAAGGCCTGTTTGTAATCAGCTTCTAAAGAAAAACAGTTTAATAATCTAGTAGGGTGGGGAAAAGTGAAAAATTTAGAGACTAGATACTTTCCTTGCAAGAAGAGGCTCCATGGAATAGTCTGACATACTTGAAATATCACCATTCTGAAATTCCAACCACATGCAGGCAAGGTTTGTGGCCCACAGCTGAGTGGCATTTTCACCTGAGGTTTTAAAAAAGGCAGATTGCCAATAAGAAACATCAAATGAGACCTTTGTTGTCTGCCTTTAGACATTCCGTCCAGCTGCGATGCTGATAGAACGATCGTCCGACTTTGGGAAGACCTGGGGCGTGTACAGATACTTTGCCTATGACTGCGAGAGCTCGTTTCCCGGCATTTCAACTGGCCCCATGAAAAAAGTTGATGATATAATTTGTGATTCTCGATATTCTGACATTGAACCCTCAACCGAAGGAGAGGTTTGTTCACTTGTTTCATTTTCTACTTGCAGGTCTGCTTTTGGATCATTGCAAAAATACCAATTACTCTTTTATCCATTTTTTAGGTGATATTTCGTGCTTTAGATCCTGCTTTCAAAATAGAAGATCCTTATAGCCCAAGGATACAGAGTAAGCTTATTTTCAAGTAAAAGCTTTGATGGGAAACAGCAGTCACAGGATAAGTTTTACCCCGAGTGGTTTAGCACTGCTACTCAAATTTAACGTTCAAGGCTGAATTCACCATTGTCATTGTCCTCTTCCCTCTGTGGTATCTGACCAGGGGGTCTTAGAACTGGCAGTAATAAAAGGCCTCACTGATGGGGTATACGTTTTGATAACAGTAAAAGATTTGTATAGTTAAGTACTCAAACAATTATGTTAATCATAGTGTCTTATTTATTTTCTTGCTGACTATGTTACGGTATAGATTAAGCTATTGGAACAAAGTCTTCCAAAAAATACAGTTGCTTGACTAAGATACACATTTTCCATTATGAAATCAACAAGAGGGATTTCCAGAGAAAAAAATGTAGCTCAGTTGCCATAACTAGGCTTACCAAGTAAAATACAAGGTGATGCCCAGTTAAATTTGAATTTTAGGTAAATAGTGAATTCCCATACAATATTTGTGGTTGATATAATTATGACCTCTAAACCACTCTGATATTTGGGACATACTTATACTGAAAAATAGTTACCTGCAGTTCCCACTTAACTGAACGTCCTTTATATGTGTGTACTAAATCTGGCAACCCTAGGGTTAAGGCCACTCATGTTCCTAGGTTCATCCACATTAGCCCACCACTGCCATATTCTCATCCCCCCCCAGTGGGGGAGGAGGAAGTAGTGGGCGCTAGAATTCCATCTAAAGATGAGACTGTACTCATCACTTCCGCTCGCTCCCCATTGGCCAAAATTAGTCACATGGCTATACTGCAAAAGACACTAGGAAAGATTCTCTAGCTGGTGGCCACGTGCTCTGTAGAACTCTGGGCTAAAGTGCTCCCTGTCAGAAGAAGAAAGAGAATACTGAGGGAAATCCGAAGTCTTGCATGGTAAGTATACTCAAGAAGGTGAGGGCTGTATGTCCTTCAATAGATGAATGAAGTGAGGCTCAGAGTTGGGCTGTGTCACTATATTAAGTGATATGTGGCTGTTAAGTCAGATCTGGCATCCGTGTGTTATGATGCTCAGCTCAGAGCCCTTTACCATGGTCAACAACTATTCTCATCATTAGACAATTCCATGTTGCTCTTCTTGGGAGGTAGAATGTACAGTAATTTAAAAAATGGACTCTAGAGTCAGATTGAGCTGGATTTAGATCCCAGTTCTATCCTATTGTAGCCATGTGACCTGGGCAAGTAATTTACTTAAAACTTTTTTTTTTTGCCTCTTTTTTCATCTGTAAACACAGATAGTAATATTGACCTTAGACTTGTTATGGAGGTGGTTGTGGATGTGTGTAAATGGGCGACCAAAATGCCTGACACAGAGACAGCGTTCAGTAAACTGAAGACGCCGCTACTATTGTTGCTGTAGCCATTGGCCATGGTTTGGGTCTTGGTGTAGAACTGGTCCCGAATGTCAGAGTGAGGCTAACTCCTCTGCTACTAAGGTGCAGTCGGTGGAGTAGAGGCAGGGCTGATTTTCACTGATCTTCCCCAGCTGCATAGGGCCCTATTTTTAACCAAGGCCCGTTGGAACTTCTAAGCTTGAAGCAAGGAAGAACAGAATGGAAGAAGTCCAGGGAAGATGGCCAGAAAAGTGTTTCTTCCCCAATTAAATTAATTTTACTTGTCGCCCAGGCTGTCTCTGGTCCATAACTTATTCATTCTATTGTAAAACAAATATTTAATGGCACGTCCAGCTCTGTGTCAATTTCCGAGTAAGCTGTGAGGCCTTCCCTCTGTGTCTCAAATTCCAGTTGTGAAAAATGTGTGCCTGGGCTCCAAGACAAACACCCCGGAGTCCCTAAATGGACTCACCATCTGCTCCCCTATTAGTGAAATTTGTGGGACTTGGGGAATGTGTTGCCCTTCTAATTTTAACTCTCTTTTGTTGTTAACATGGCTTCTGTGTTATGGAAGCACCGCGTTAGCTGATGCTGCTTTTGATTTGCTCTGTAATCAAAGAAGCACTATCTCTTCATTTGTCCTTATGTTGAAACTCTGAGACTCACTTCAGAAGTGATTTGCCTCTTAGGACAAGGCAAAGACGAAGCTCAGCTGCTGTTAAATATGGCAAGAGAGAGTGGGCAGAGCCGATTAGCTCTACTTAGGGCTTCCACAAAGATCAGTTCAAGGGTTTCTAAATACTCCAGCTGCTCTTCAGGTTTGTTGTTTGGCCTCTCGTCAATAGGCGCTTGTGCTCATTCTGTGCGGGAGGATTTGTGCAGGAGGCGATGTTGGCATGCGTGACTGCCATTCAGCTAAGTAGTACCACAGTTCCTCTGTTGAGTTTTCAATTTTACAAAGAACCTAAGTTTAACACACGGACTTGCCCTTTCCACCCACAGCCATTTCTGTTGCTTCATTGTAAGCTCTGCATATATCATGAATATTTCAAATTGTATTGGGCCTTTGAAAGTATCAGATGCACTGGGCCACTCTCCTATTGTCTTGTGCTGTAAATTATGAGGATGCATCAGTATAAATGAAAATAAAGCATAAAGAACAGTTTTAGGCTACAGAGTTTGACAGCCCAGATGGACTAGTCAATCTCTTGGAATGTAGTTTAGCAGAACAATAGTAACTAATGAAAAGCCTGGTGGAGAAGGTTGAATTCCTCTTGGTTTATCCAGTTACCAAAGAATGTCATTGATAGCCCAGTGTTAAGTCTACAGACCTAAGAAGGAGAAGGAAAGAAAGTGATTTACAAGTAAATTGTATTTAGGAAAAAACAATTTGTCCCAGTACCCTAGGACTAAGGCCCTTTAGCCTCATGTAATTGTCCTATTGATAAGTGTGGAAATGTTTGGTAAAAAAAGCGGTAGACCAAAATGTTGCTTAAAAACTTGAGATAGTCTTTCCTTGGGTTCTGGTTATGCTATAGTGTTAAATCTGTTTTGGTCACGTGGGAGGCATTAAGTGGTGGGAAATTTCAGATAGTATTTTCCCTTCCAGAAATAGACACAAATATGTTCCTGTCTTAACAATGAGAATTTAAGTGCCTTAGTAAATCTTTTCCCACCTGAATGGAATTGTCTGATTTTGAGACCAACACTAAGTGCTGTGGAAACCAGATGGTATTACAATACTTTATATTACCGTGTGCCAGTGGGTTCTGGCAATCAAGCAACTGCATTCTCACAATTTCTTCATTTTTACACTGCTTTCTGAAAAGTTGGACTGCGAACAGATCCATCACAGAAATAAGACATTTGTATTAAACTGACGAGAATGTAGTAACCCTTCTTCCAGGCACTGTCATATTACATTAGGCTTTCCTAGTAGAGTCATCTAGATCAGACGGCGTGGGGGAGGGACTTTACTTAAGCTGTTTTTATTTGTCATGCCTTTCTCTAAAGAGAAATGATGTAAAAAGAAAAAAAATAAATTATTGTTTGTGTTTGATCAGACTTTTCATCTTTTTGGTGACCTTCCTAGATCTATTAAAAATCACCAACTTGAGGATCAAGTTTGTAAAACTGCATACTTTGGGAGATAACCTTTTGGATTCCAGAATGGAAATCAGAGAAAAGTACTATTATGCAGTTTACGATATGGTGGTTCGAGGAAACTGTTTCTGCTATGGCCATGCCAGCGAATGTGCCCCCGTGGATGGAGTCAGTGAAGAAGTTGAAGGAATGGTAAGCCAGCTCTTTATGTGGGTTTCTCCTTTTATACAGGTGATTCTACTGGAAGCTGGTCTTCCTTTAAGCCCTTCCCATTGTCCGAGAGGTGGTAGTTTTCCAGATTTAACATTCATCCTTTGCACTGTGTTGGTGGTTGATTGCTGACTTTTTCTTTGAAGAGTTTGTTGGACTATGAGAATGTACAGACTGCTCATTCCACAGACAATGGATTAATTTTTGGAATTTGTGACTGCAGGCTATTGCTAACGTAGATATTTTAATCAGCAAGGATTAAAAAGTTGTCTAAGTAACAATTGAGCCCGCCTTTTCATTAGGGAAGATTAAAAACCATAAACATTCCTTTTTATGCTAATGGTCAAAATTATCTCAGCCCACGGAAACTGGGAAAACCCCGCCCCATGGGATGTTTTAGGGATCAAAATGGAGTTTGTTTCTATCTTTGCCTTCTAATTTCATTCTTTTCCACTTTGATGCCATGTTTGCAAATTATATCTGTTTTAGAATTTGGGATTTGAGTGATTTGCCAGATAGGGGAGGTTAACATATTCTACCAATTTCTAGCAGACCTCTTACAGACCCAGAGGATTTTAAAGCCACATAGGGCTTGCAGAGATCTCCTAAAACAACTATCCCTGGTAGAAGAAACCAGGGATTAAGTAATTTGCTAATGAGCCCTAAGTAAGTGAACAGCAGGTAGGAATTCAAATCTCTGGGTTCCTTCCTCAAGCTGTGGGCCCCCCTTCTTGATGAAGGGTGTGCCTCACTTTCTGTTGCCTTTCCAAGGATTGTTAGTCCTTGTCAAAGAAAGTGTAGGACTGCGTGTCTTCAGTTCTTCTAAAACTAAGGCCTTCTCTTCACTCCAGTTAAAACTTTTACTGCATAATAAACAAAGTTGAATTTTTAGCAGAGCCCATAGGGAGATGAGTGTTTCTTTAAATCTTACTGGTAAATCTTCCAGGGAGTGCTAGGTAGATTGTATTTCATTTAGCATGTAACAAATCTGCTGTGTAGCTAAAGTCTTGTCATTGTCATGGGTCTCACAGTACATACAGTTTGTCCCCATACGACTTGTGGTATGTGTTTGGAACCGGGTATCAGTTTATGTAAAACCACCAGGTACTGAGACGGTGTCAGTCTTATGCTGACTGTACTTCTGTGAGGCTGGGTCCAGGATGGACCCATTCCTGGAATTCCATTCCATAGAAACTAGTATAAGCCCATGTGCATACACGTTTGGACTGAAGAACTGTAATTTATTCAGCATTTATATGCCCCAGGGGTCTTCTGTGTGCCTAAGAGTGACAAGGCAAAATAGTGCCATCATGGGCCCTTCATCAAAGAAATTAATTTGTATCTTTTTCTGAGATTTTTTAAAATTTCCTTGCTTAGTAGGAGAAAAATCAGTGTGGTAAATGGTTACCTTTTAAAGTTTTATTTTCATGGAAAAAATATATAAGTGCTATGCCTGAAGTAAAAAACAAAATAAGATAAACAAACAAAAACCTTTTAAGAGAAATGGTTTTCTGGGCTGGTGGTAAAATTTGCAGCATTATGAGTTGGTTTTCAGGTTAAGTACATGCATTTACGTAGTGTTTCTGCATTATAACTTTTGTACTTTTCTATTACAGTAGACTTTTTTAAACTCTTTTTCTTAAGTAACTAATTTTGTTCATCTGGGTTCTTTTCTTTTTGAGACAGAGTCTCTGTTGCCCAGGCTAGAGTGTGTTGGTGCCCGTGTAGCTTCTTACTGCAGCCTCGAACTTCTGGGCTCAAGCAGTTACTTCCACCACCTCAGCCTCCCAAGTAGTTAGGACTACAGACTTGGGCCACCACACCCAGCTGATTTTTTTTTTTTTTTTTGGAGACAGAGTCTTACTTCGTCACTCTTGGTAGAGTGCCATGGCATCGTAGCTCATGGCAACCTCAAACTCTTGGGCTCACGTGAATCTCTTGCCTCAGCCCCCCAAGTAGCTGAAACTACAGGCACCCACCACAATACCCAGCTATTTGTAGAGACAGGCTCTTGCTCAGGCTGGTCTTGAACTCCTGATTTCAAGTGATCCACCTACCTTGGCCTCACAGAGTGTTAGAATTACAGGTGTGAGCCACTGTGCCCAGCCTATACACCCAGCTAATTAAAAAAAAAAAAAATTTTTTTTGGTTGCAGTTTTTGGCCGGGTTTGAACCTGCCACCTCTGGTATATGGGGCCGGTGCCCCACTCCTTGAGCCACAGATGTTGCCCTAAAAAAAAAAAATTGTTTTTAGAGATGGGGATCTTGCTATGTTGCCCAGGCTGGTCTTGAACTCCTGGCTTGAAGTTATCTTCTCTCCTTGGTCTCTCAAAGTGCTGGGACTGCAGATGTGAGCCACCATGCCCAGCCATGGGTTCTTCTCATAGCCACTCAATGAAATATTTATTGCACATCCCTTATATAATAGAAAGTATTCTAGAGTTGGGCCAAGAGCAATCAACAGCATAGAATGCCTGGAGGGAGGGAGACGATAACAGCAAACAAAGACCCCCTCTCTGTGGTGAGTTAGAAATTGGTATGAAAAAGGGTTTTATATTTTCAATTGACTGTGGAGAAAAACTGACCATTAGTGTGTCTCTTACTTTGCTCTTCCCTGCTTTTATGACTTTCAAGGTACATGGACATTGCATGTGCAGGCATAATACCAAGGGCTTAAACTGTGAACTGTGCATGGATTTCTACCATGATTTACCCTGGAGACCTGCCGAAGGTCGAAATAGCAACGCCTGTAAAAGTAAGTCTCTTTCAAAGGGATGTCTTGAATCACTTAAGACTCCAGTATCCATTTTCTGATTAGAGGTACTGTAATACTATGTTATTTTCCAGAGGAAAGAAAAGTTACTCATATTACCTCTTTCCCAACTTCGCCCTGGTACTTATAGGAGACCAACATTATCTGTTCGATTAAATTAATACACTAATATCCCCTGAGCAACACCTGTGTGTCTGGCACTGACCTGTGTAGTTTGGCCGTGATAGTAAAAGCCTAAGATGTTGTCTCTGACCTTGTACTTGTTTTGAAGATAAGATGACCATGACAGAAAATGGAGGAAACATATGGTGTAGTAGTTCCTTAAGGTCTGAGATATGGAGGAGAGTTTTCGGCCTAGTTTCTGTGCCAGCCCAGCTGCAGTCTCTGGCACACCTCCATCCAACTCTGTCCCAGGGGTGTTCTTCAGGCAGAGACGTGGTCTAAAACGCCAGCGCCCCTCCCCGCTCCACACACAGTGATTCTGGCCTGCATCCCCATCCTCTCCTTCACAAATGTGCCTGCCTCTGCCCCACTGAGAAGGATTGTTCCAGAGCTTCAGAAACCAGTGAGAGCTGGAGTGGGCAAGGCTTTGTTAGTAAGGAGAACACAGCTGGCCCTGAGTGAATACTTAACAGTTGCTTAGGTCAGAAAAAAAGAAGGAGGGGGGGAATTCAGATAAAGAGCAGAACAGGAAGTGTAAGGCTACAAGGACATTCCTGAGACCACCGCACACTCTCTGGCAGGGGAGTACTTCTGAGGTTTAATTCAGCCAGTGTATTGAGAGCAGTATTTGCTGGGCACAGAGGACCTATCAGTGCCCAGTCCCTCTCTGCATGGTGCTCGGTTGCCATGGGGAGACAGACAAGGTGGCTAGAGTGTGGAGCCGTCAGAGGGCCAGGCTGAGTCAGCTGCGTGGTGAGAAGACAAGAGGAACTGGTGTGGATTGCGGAGCCTGAGAGTGAGATGCGCAAAGCTGGGTTGCACCAAGATGACTCTGCCAAATGGGCTGGTGGAGGGAAGTTCTGCCTCCAAGGAGACCAGCTAGATGGCTGCGAAATAGACCTGAGTCCTTACTGCAGACCCTGTCCTGGTGTGGATGGAGAGGAGGAGTCAGTCCATCATGCCATGTTCCTTGAGGCAGGGAGCCCAAATAGGCTTTCCTAGGAACTTCTCTCCCAAAGGTACTTCGGCTCAGTGTCCTTCCATCCTGTCCCACGACTGGGACCTGAAAGCATCCTTGATGGAATGGCAGTGTTCTCTCTATGATAAAACTTCCGAGAGGACTTCCCCCTGGGGTTTTCCACTCTTGATAGCCCATTCTCTTTCAAAGAGGGCAGATAACTGTATCCATTTCATAAAGATCACATCGTTGTTTCCAGCCTGCTTTAGGTGGATGTGTACTTTTTCAGCAGGAATGCCTTCACATCGACTGCCATTTTGCCTGAACTTAGTCCCTGATTCCCTAAATGAGCTTCCTTCCTGCCACTCCCATCCTCCATTGGTCTATAGATTTACAAGGCTTTTCTTGACATTGGTCTTGTCTTGCAGAGTGTAACTGCAATGAACATTCCAGCTCATGCCACTTCGACATGGCCGTCTACCTGGCCACTGGGAACGTCAGCGGGGGCGTGTGTGATGACTGTCAGCACAACACCATGGGGCGCAGCTGTGAGCTGTGCAAACCCTTTTACTACCAGCACCCAGAGAGGGACATCCGAGATCCTAATGTCTGTGAACGTATGTCACCCTGTGGGACCTGCTCAAAGTTGCCTTTCATGTTGAATAGTTTGTAGTAAAACCCTTCCCTGAGAGCTCAGAGTATGAGGAGCAGAACCAGCACTGTTTTTTGTTGTTTTTTTAAAATTAAATCATAGCTGTGTACACTAATGCAGTCATGGGGTACACTGTGCTGGTTTTATATACAATTTGAAATATTTTCATCAAATTGGTTAACATAGCCTTTATGGCATCTTCTTAGTTATTGTGCTAAGACATTTATATTCTACATTTAGTAAGTTTCACATGTACCCTTGTAAGATGCACCGTAGGTATGGTGCACTGGGGTTTTAATTGCCATCTGAGACTCTGGGAGAGGAATCTGCTTGGTAGTCAAGCTGCCTTTAGTCTATTTTTGTAAGATTCAGAGGGATGAAGGGAACATATGTATTTATGCAAAGATACATTGGTTTTCCTGCTGCTTTTAACATGCTGCTTTTCCTTTTTCTTAGCATGCACATGTGACCCGGCTGGTTCTCAGAATGAGGGAATTTGTGATAGTTATACTGATTTTTCTGCCGGTCTCATTGCTGGGCAGTGTCGGTGTAAGTTATACGTGGAAGGAGAACATTGTGATGTGTGCAAAGAAGGCTTCTATGGCTTAAGTGCTGAGGATCCGTTTGGTTGTAAATGTAAGTCTGTTGGCTAAAAAGCTTGGGAGTTCTGCTGTGTGCATAAGTCTTATCTTCCTTTGTGATTCTAAAGCCACACCACTACTTTGGACTCACTTGGGTTTTGTTTCTTTATTTTGTCTTTAATAAAGCTTGTGCTTGTAATCCTCTGGGAACAATTCCTGGTGGAAATCCTTGTGATTCTGAGACAGGACATTGCTACTGCAAGCGTCTGGTGATGGGACAACATTGTGACCAGTGTCTGGTAGGTAAATCTTCATTATGTGGGATGGATAGTTTGAGTGTGAACTTTTATTTTTTTTCTTTTTTAGAGAAGAGGTCTTGCTGTGTCACCCAGGCTGGAGTGCAGAGGAGTGATCACAGCTCACTGTAGTCGGGAACATCTGGCCTCAAATGACCCTCCTGCCTGAACCTCCCATGCAGCTGGAACTATAAGGATGTGCCCCTACAGCTGTCTAATTTTAATTTTTTTGTAGAGATGGGGTCTTGATAAGTTGTTCAGGCTGGCCTCAAAACACTCCTCCTTAGGCCTCCCTCCTAAAGTGCTAGGATTACCGGCATGAGCCACAGCACCAAGCCTGAGGGTAACATTTTTTAAAGGAGAAATTTTTTTACTGTTACAGATTTTACCATCACCTTTATGTATAAATGACGAAAGACCCGAGTAGACAATTCACAAAATAGCAATTACTAATGAAAAATTCCACAAGATGTTCACCATCATTGTAAAATAAGAGACCAGCCTGAGCAAGAGTGAGACCCCATCTCTACAAAAAATGGAAAAACTGAAGCAGGAGGATTGCTTGAGCCCAAGAGCTTGAGGTTGCTGTGAGCTATGATGCCATAGCTGTCTATTCAGGGTGCCAGATTGAGACTGCTCCCCCCCACAAAAAAAGCCAAACCAAAAAACCTGGAAAATGAAACCACATTGAAGTACACTTTTATAGACAAAATTAACAAAAACTTTTAAAAATGGGAATTCTTAGTATTAGTGAGGATATAATGAGGTGCTGGTGGAAATGCAAATTGGTTTATGCTTTGTGAATAGCACCTCAGAGATCCGTATCAGTAACCTGTCGGAATCTCCATACCCTTTGACCTAGTAATCCCACTCCTGGGAATCTATCCTAACGAAGTAATCAGATAACTAGACAAAGATGCATTCACCACAAGGCTCATTGCATCTGTTA